>NC_089796.1:7847863-7857863 GCF_040412425.1 Macrobrachium rosenbergii | reverse complement strand
TTGTACAGAAAACTCGATTGCGGCGAAGAAACTTCGGCGCATTTTTTACTTATTAGTTTATGCTCCATAATTTCATGATGGCAATAATATGGTAAACTGGTATTCTGTTTCGCTGGCCGACCTACTAACAAGAGCTTTGTGAACACTTCCATCCGGAACGCCACTAAACCAAGATTTTATTCGAGGTAATCTTAATGTAATATTTGTGTTTTATTTCGCTTCAATCCCAGCGGGTGTTGTAACATTCATGGACGATACAAATGCACTGGCCTATTATTTTACAACTTACTTTTATTAAAAGTCACTAATTTTTCTCTCTAAACTCCAAAGTTGCTGAAAAATTACCTGATTTATTTTACAAATATTTGTGACACTACTGCCCTAAAATGGAAAACTGCAGTATCTGCAAAATTTTCCAAATTGATATATGCCACCTATTGGGCTCGTGAAACACTAATACACAATTTACTGCAGTTTCAGAATGATTCTTCAATGCTTTCCACGAGTATTTAGGGGTCCCATTTGCAGTATCTGCAAAATCAGTTGTAAGGCAAGGAGTATCTACCATTTTTCTCAGTTTTGTATTTTTGCAGATACTGCAGTCTTCCATTTTAGGGCAGACTAACAACAAACTTATTTCTTATTCAGGTAATGTGAAATAGGTTAGAATGATTTAATAAACCAATAATACACCGCTATTGGTTTCATTATTGCAAAGTACTTTAGTCAACTGACGCTGTTTTGACTGTATAATAATGCAATGTACTTGTATATAATAAGTAATGCCAAAAAATCTAGTTGTACTATGAATCAATAAAAGGATCCTGGGGTTGGCTGTTGTATATTAGTAACAAAAACTTTTCATTTTATATATATATATATATATATATATATATATATATATATATATATATATATATATATATATATATATATATATATATATATATACAGTATATACATATATATATATATACACATAAATATATAAGTATATATACGTATAAAACAAAACTGTTATCAGAAAGTCTCAGAGGATGACGCTGCTAGCCCCATGCCCTTCAACATCCTGCTGGGCAGCGACCCACCACATTTGAGAACCACCAGTTACCTAATTCACGACTTAGGTCAACATAAACACACTGGGATATAACGGTACGTGTCTAAAGCGCTCGACCTCGCTCCTGAATCGAACCCGACTCTATCCATGGTCTGTCTCTCTCAGACTAGATATTTTTAATAAGAATAATAATCTTAACAGATTTCTTAAGGAAAGAGTTGAACAACGATTAGTTAAGTTAGTTAAGTTACAGTCGTCATGGGCTTCTGCGAGGGTCATAGGGCAGGCCCTGATCTGTTTCTTTGGCCTACAGCCAGTTGGGGGCATGGTCCCAATACCAAAGGAAAATCCAAAACCCGTCATATTCCCCTAGAGATTACGTGGAAGAAATACGCAAACTTGGATAAAGATCAGGAATAAAATATCGACTAAAATATCGTGTTTGAGAAGTAAGATAAAAGAAAGTACAGCACTTTTGCCTATGCATGCATCTTCTGCATGTGAATGTAAAGATATATTCATACAAGTCACATAATTAAAACGGTAGGTACGTTGGATATTGGAGCAAAAAATAGCCCTCTAGTACATAACACTTATTTGTACATTTTAATGCCACACACACACACATACATACATATATATATATATATATATATATATATATATATATATATATATATATATGTATATATATATATATATATACATACATACATACATACATACATACATATATACATACATATATATATATATATATATATATATATATATATATATATATATATATATATATAGAAATAAAAGAGATTATCAACAAGAGTATATGTATATGTATAGTATGGAAAACAGAGAGAGAGAGAGAGAGAGAGAGAGTCTGGTTTCCAATTACCAAGGGGGAAAGCGAGAGAGATCTCAAACTACGCAGGACGTCTCCTTGGCAACAGAAACAAGAAAAGCCACAGTTTCAACAGAATTACTCAAAACCTGTTCTCTTTCGATGGCCCTAAGATTTCAAAAATTTTTTTTTATCTTTCATTAGAGAAAATATACAATATTATACAGTTTTAACAGTATTACAAGCAGAATTTAATCAAAGTTGACTTCAATTTACCAAAAATTAACAAATATAATTTTATCCTACCGTTCGGGTTGACAAAAATATTTTTAGCGTGTACATTCTACAAATAATCTATGTATTTCAATGCTAACATTTTTCTGTCGTTACTCGTATAAGATCTTATCAATATATATCTACATTTTATTATCCTTGATTTTATAAACCTACCCGTCTAGTCCCCATGCGGTGCACTGTAGATTCTTTGTAGCGTGCTTTCGGCCCCTAGCTGCAACCACTTTCGTTTCTTTTACTGTACCTCCTTTCATATTCTCTTTCTTCCATCTTACTTCCCACAGTCACCTAACAATTGATTCATAGTGCAACTGCTTTGAGGTTTTCCTCCTGTTACAACTTTTGAACTTTTGCTGTCAATTTCCGTTTCAGCTCTGAATGACCTCATAGGTCCCATTGTTTGGCCTTTGGCCTAAATTCTATATTCAATTCAATTCAAACTCATGACGACGTTTCAACAATAAAGGGAAAAAATGATTTTGCTTTCTGTTTGTTTAATTGTGATTATAATAATTAGATAAAATCTAAATATTGGGGTTAAAAATAGATCTCTAGTATAAAATAGTTCCATCAAATCTGAAGACATTTTGAGTTATAAATATCATCATATCTTCGTTTACTAATAACGTCATATGTAAGCTTCATTAACTTTGTAATGGTTCTGTGTTATGTGGGATTTCTGTAATTAAGTCGACTCCTCTCATATGTCTTATCCGGAATAACGTCGCATGAATTCAATAATTACAATGTTATGTCTCCTTGTTAACGAGCCTAATTTCTCGTTATCATTTATTATTATTATTTTAATAATAATTATTATCATTCTAATAATAATAATAAATGTTACAATGTTATGTCATCTTGTTAACGAGAAAACAGGCATATTAATACAAAAGAAGAGTATAATACTGAACGAATTATTGAATATAGAATTGAACTGAATATAGAATTTAGGTCAAAGGCCAAGCACTGGGACCAATGAGGTCATTCAGCGCTGAAACGGAAACTGACAGTAAAAGGTCTGACAGGTGTAACAGGAGGAAAACCTCACAGCTGCACTATGAAACGACTATTAGAGAGGGAGGAAAGTAAGATGGAAGAAAGAGAATATGAAATGAGGTACAGTAAAATGAACGAAATGGGTTGCAGCTAGGGCCCGAAGGCACACTGCAAAGAACCTTTAGTAATGCCTACAGTGCACCGCATGAGGTACACTGACGACACTTTACCCCCCTACGGGGAACGAATTATTGGTGTACGCTGAAAAATAAGAAATGGGCAATTCAGAAGCTTTGCATGAAAGGCGAATTATTTCTCGTATCAACTTTTAATATCGTTAATTTTCACAGTATAACATTTATGGACTGTTTTGCTCCCACCACTGTCAGGTTTTGGAATTCTCCCAAAGCCTAGACTCACATTCAACTTTAGGAAGCAATTCAATGTTTTCCTTCCTTGTCAACCTCTCCCTTCCCTTCCCTTCTTGTAAACTTGCTTTTTTCAGCCCTTGTATAGAAGGTGGCCGGGAAAAAAGTCACAGGAAAAAAAGTCACAATTTGGCTAGGAAAAACAGGAAAAAAAAAGTCACATTAATTTATGGTGGCCGGTAATAAAGTCACAAGGGAAAATTTTCGCAATATTTCTTATGGTCATTATCTTTTTGATGTTTACAGTCTTTCGTTTATGTATATACGGAAATCCCCAACGGCTTGTACTAAACACGCCGCAAAGTTGGATACATAACGGGTTAAACAAAAATCCCGAACGGGCTTGTTTTTCACTAAACACACCCTTGGAAAGATTATCTTGACTTTTTCCTGACTTTTTTTTTCTGTGATTTTTTTCCTGTTACTTTTTTACCTGGAATCGTCTAGAAAAGGTATTAAGTTGCCTATTCCGTTGCCCTTTACACACCCACACACATTACACACACAAACACACCCTCCTGCATGTGTACCAGTGAAGGAACGAAACACGGGATATAAATCACGAATCCAGGTAAAAAAGTCACAGAAAAAAAAGTCAGGAAAAAAGTCACAATAATCTTTCCTAGATAATGACCCCAAGAGTTTTAGCCCGGTATTTGTCCACCTTTGCGGGGTGTTTAATACAAGCCCGTTGGGAATTACCGTTAAAACATAAACAAAAGACTGTAAATATCATAAAGATAATGACCCCAAGAAATATTGTGAATTTTTCCATGTGACTTTATTACCGGCCACCATAAATCAATATGACTTTTTTTCCCTAGCCAGAATTGTGACTTTTTTTCCTTTTTCTTTAATTTACCAAAATTGTGACTTTTTTTCCGGCCAAAAACGTGACTTTTTCCTGTAAATTTCTTCCTACCCAAAATTGTATAATTTTTTATTTATAAAATTGTGACATTTTCCTAGCCAAAATTGAAGAAGACTTTTTTGCCAAAATTATTTCCAGTTACTTTTTCTCCTAGCCAAAATTGTGACTTTTTTTTCCCGTGACTTTATTTCCGACCTCCATAAATCACGACTGGTTTCGTCTTTAGTTTATAAGACATTATCAAGAAGACTGAATTATAGCGGTAGAAATTTACATTATGTATGCCAAGGTAACATGACAGACGACGAATATACAGACGGAAAAAAAAATAGTGCCATCTGACAAAAATAAGGGAACCTATAATCTCGTGAGCTTATGGTTCCTTCCCTTTACCTGTTAGGTATGTTCAAATACAAAATAAAAAGCCTATCATGTACGTGCGCTGAATGTCCGTCATGTCAGTATGTCAGCCTCGAAATATTGGGAAAAATGGTTTAGTTGTGAAACAAGGTTTTCGACGAAGTGCAAAATTGGATTTCTCAAGAACGCTTTAGTGCTTGCCGGTCGAACTTTGTAAAGACTGCCCTTCAAGCAACACTTTTGCTTTAGTGTCGTAAAAGGAAACAAGTAAAAAATGCGCCGCGGTTTCTTCGGCGCAATCGAGTTTTCTGTACAGCCGCTACAGCGTATAATAAAGGCTACCGAAAATAGAGCTGTCTTTCGGTGGTCTCGGTATAATGATGTATGAGCCGCGGCCCATGAAACTTTAACCACGGCCCGTTGGTGGCCTGTCTTATAGCCATGCCAGACTTACGATCACGGTTAACTTTAACCTTAAATAAAATATAATAAAAACTACTGAGGTTAGAAGGCTGCAATGTGGTATGTTTGACGGTTGGAAGGTGGATGATCAACATACCAATTTGCAGCCCTCTGGCCTCAGTATTTTTTACAGAAAAAGTGCTAGGGCGACAGAAATTTTTCATTTTGTGATTAAAACATAACGGACCTCTTGAAGTTTTTCATTTTTGATTCATTTGATTTGATCTACCTATTTTGTTTTATAATTACTCCTTGCTTTTATTTTATAACTACTGTTGCTTTGTTATTATTATTATTATTATTATTATTATTATTATTATTATTAACAAAGATACAACCCTAATTGATGTCACACCCTCAAATACGGAAAACTTATTTAGATAAAATATAAAGTAAATAAAAGAAATAACAAAGAAAAACATACTCGATGAAACCATAAAAAGTTACAAAACCCCAGCGAACCTGCTCAATGAAAATGCATGAACACTTTGTTTGAACTTGTGAAGTTCCAACGACTCATGCACATGACTAAGAAAGTCATTCCATAATTTGGCCACAGCTGGAGCAAACTTCTAGAAATCTGTGTGGTATTAAACTTCACAAAAGAGAATTAATTGCACGCCTAGTACCGAGTGGAGGATTGTACTGTCTTCGAAAATCTGCAGAGAAAGGATGATCAAAATTATGACACCTTTTGTAAAACATTCACAATGCGGTAATTACAGGAAGGTACCAGCAATTAATGCTAAGAACGACATTAATAAGTTTCATGGAATGGAATATAAAGTTTAGGGCTGCAAATAATGTAACATTCTTTGCATAAACATCCGACTTGTTTACGTGTCGCTGACCAACCAGTGTTTTTAGCATTCTTTCTAAACCCCGAGTTTACGTTCCTGACCGACCAGAGTTTTTACTTTCTAGCCCTGATAGTCAGCTCAGTGGTCTGGTTAATAATAATAATCTTAATAATAATAATACCTTTCTACCCTTTACTTTTATATCATTATACAGAGAACTGCGTGATGTTAGATTGCCGTCACAAATACTTTGCAACAACCAACGTCCGTTGCTTTTGAGGAGTAACTGAATTTAGGTAAAGACAAGGCTCACTATCAGTGATGGAAATTTTAGATAATCTTAAACTGACTAAGAAGCATTCATTTATCATTTCGTAAACTTGACAAAGAATCAGCACAGAGAAACAAAACATAACAAAGATTCGCTAATGGAAATAAAAATAAAGAATTCATCTAGTCTTTCATTTATTCGAAATAAATTGCCCCTCTAGTAAAAATAAAAAGATAAATTACCTCTCTCCTGAAAAAAAATAGCCTAAAAATTTGATAGTGAAAAAAGAAAGAAATATTTTACCTCGTCAAACATAAAAACAAAAAGAAGCGTGAAAATATGACACAGAAATTCAACAGATATTCTCCCACCCTTAAACAAACTTCCCCTAACTTCCAAATCAGATAAAAAGGGGGGAAAAATAAGGTTATCTTTCCCCTGGTTTTGTGGAGGAGATTGGAGAAACTCGCAGCATCCACTGAGAGCAAATGATAAATGAGAATCGCGCAGGTGAGTCCGAGAAGACTTGAGGGGGACTGAAGGGGACACCGCCAAATTAGACACCTGTTGTTACTGCTTTTTGTTTACTTCTTTCTTTCTCTTCTTTTGTATTCTATAAAAAGAGTGCTAGATAAGGAAGTGCATTTTTTTATGGATTTGGTATGGGGTGAAAGATAGAAGAGTGTTTATCGTCACTTGTCCCTTTTTAAAGACTATTGGATTAGAATTACAAAATTCCATGCGCTGGGACCTACGAGGTCATTCAGCGCTGAAAGGGAAATTGAGAGTGAAAAGGTTTGAAAGGTGTAACAGGAGAAAACCTCCCAGCTTCACTATGAACCAGTTGTTAGGAGAGGGTGGGAAGTAAGATGGAAGAAAGAGGATATGAACGGAGGTACAGTAAAAGGAGTGAAAGAGGGTTGCAGCTAGGGGCCAAAGGGACGATGTAATAAACCTTGAGTAATGCCTACAGTGCACCGTGCGAGGTGCACTGACGACGATACACCCATACGGGGTAATACAATATTAAATACTTGCATTTCCTTAATATGTCTTTATGTCTGTTTGTGTCTTTTTCGTAAGACAGACATACATATAGGTAAAGGAGTGTGTATGTTTGTTTTCATTACATTAGCTTTATAAATCTTTTTGCCTGTTGGCGTTTTTGGAGAGAAAGAGGAAAGAACCGTGAAATCCTCTTACCTGTAGCTAATAGGAAACGAAAGGAAGACCTTGCACTCAAAAATATACACAAATTTCCGCTTCATAACATTGTAGTTTTGTAAGCTCCGTAATCACGCTGTGATTAGTTCAACTATTATTTTCAAAAGGGTTTTTCATCCTTTACAAATGATTTCTTTGTGAAGGTCTACCCAAAAATAATAACCGGTATACTGTTTTTCCTGGCACTAATCTAGAGCTGAGCCACGTAATATCTAATTAGTACACTCTCGCACTTTTTTAATAAAAAACGCATTTACAAAGAGGAATTACTTTCTATAAAAGCTATCCCATGAAATATTCACGTTAATACAAAGGAAGAGATAGAGATTTGTTACGGAATATATTTTTATTCCTTTGTGACAGACAAATATGCACGCACACTAGCGGAGCACTAGTGATGCAGTGCCTATCCAACAACGTATCAACTTGTTTGTAAGAATGACCCTCATGCCGTAATTGTTGAGCCAACTCCTTTATGGAAGTGAAGCGTGGTTGTTAAATGCAAATGAAATAAAAAAAGATTGAAGCTACCGAGATAGACTTATTAGGCATCAGAAGAACTGATATGGAAAGAAATGCGGAGAGTCATGGGATTGGTGAAAGATTAGTACAGAGTATTTTGAGGTGTCTTGGTCATGTGAGAAGAATTGGAGATTATATGTTTTAAAAAAAAATGTATAATTCAGAAGTGTCAGGGAGTTGGGGAAAACCTAAAGAGGGTTGGATAATGGAGTGAAAGAAAGACTGGGAAGGAAGGAAGGAAGGAAGGAAGGGCCTCAAGTTACTTGAAGCACAAAGTGCGTGCAAGACAAGGGGTCAATGTCGCACTGGGTGTAGGGGTTTGATGCGCTGCTGATGAGAATTCGATATAGGCGTCTAAAGCGCCTAACATGGGAGGTTTAATGAACTGATGGTTAATTACTGAAGGTCTGAATGTGGCAGTGACAGTTGTGTGTGTGTGTGTTTTTAGCAACCACCCGTCAAGTGAAATAACTTAATTTTGAAAAAATGTGTATGTAAATATTTCATTCGAAAATGAGAGTCGTCGTATTGATAAAGTTTTATTCCTGTTTTTTTGAAAAAAGTTATTTAATCTTTAATTTTCGTGTTTTAATCCCGTTTTTAAAGGCAAAAAGACCAATTTTTCCGTCTTTATAATTCAGTTCACTGTGTTCGATTGAGGGCAATTTTTTCTGCATCACACCTTTTCTCTGTTTATCTTGAGTTTAGAGTGATAACAAGTAAAAGATGCGCCGAAGATTCTTCGGCGCAATCGAGTTTTCTGTACAGCGTATAATCAAGGCCACTGAAAATAGATCTATCTTTAGGTGGTCTCGTTATGATCCTGTGTGAGCCGAAGCCAATGAAACTTTAACCTCGGCCCGGTGGTGGCCTGTCCTATATCGTTGCCAGACGCACGATTATGGCTAACTTTAACCTTAAATCAAATAAAAACTACTGAGGCTGGATGGCTGCAATTTGGTATGTTTGATTATTGGAGGGTGGACGATCAGCATACCAATTTGCAGCCCTCTAGCCTCAGTAGTTTTTAAGATCTGAGGGCGGGCAGAAAAAAAGAGCGGACGGACAGACAAAGGCATCTCAATAGTTTTCTTTTACAGAAAACTAAAAAAGGGCATTGTAGGTCAAAGTCACTCTGGAGGCGTCGTGACTTCGGAGATAAGGTCTTTGCAAGTTTCTTCGCCGAAAGTTTACTAATTAGGGAGACTTTGGCCCCTGCGCTGCGCCTTTATAAGACATTTCTCCAGAGTAGACGCTCGACCCTTTCAAACATTACTTTTGCAGCTAGATGTAGAAAGACTGAATACAATTTAGGCCGAAGGCAAAGCGCTGGGACATATGAGGTCACTCAGCGCTGAAAGGAAAATTGAGAGTAAGAGGTTTAAAAGGTGTAACAGGAGGAAAACCTCGCAGCTGCACTACGAAACAATTGTTAGAAGAGGGTAGAAAGTAAGGTGGAAGAAAGGGAACATGAACGGAGGTACAGTAAAAGGAATGAAAGGAGTTGCAGCTGGGTTGCCGAAGGGACGCTGCAAAGAACCTTAATTAAGTCATGCCTACAGTACACCGCGTGAGGTGTACTGAAGGCAACACCCTCCTGCACGAGGAGTTGGACGTAATATAAAGATAAAGAAACCATAAAAAATAAAAAGGATACTTTTCATATGTCTGGGGCGTCGATATCGCAAAAAATATTTAAACCCTTAAATGCTCTTACGAAAGAAAGCTTTTCCTTTCAGTTTCTTTCTTTTTTCTTCAAGAAGATCATAAGCTTTCTTTTTTCTTAAAGAAGATCATACGCTTTAGACGCAAAGTTCTTCTTAAAATGTCGCTGCGAAGCGACACCAATGAAATGATCCTGCCATAAAAGA
>NC_089796.1:7835363-7842863 GCF_040412425.1 Macrobrachium rosenbergii | reverse complement strand
ATACATACATGCATATATACAGTCCATATATACATACATATATATACATATATAATATATAATATATATATAAATAAATATAATACACACACACACACACACACACATAATATATAATATATAATATATATATATATAATATATAATATATATATAAATAAATACACACATACATACATATACACATATATACATATGCCATCAAAATTTGTAAGGTTATATACAGATTAAATCATATATTCCCGAATATAACAGGTGCAATTTATCACGTATCAGATAACGCGTACGAAACCCCACAAAGGACCAAAACGTTCTGATTGAATCAGATTGAATTTCCCCAATATCAATTAAACAAATACATTTAATATTCCGGTGGGTTCTGGTTTCATTTCAGGTATAGCTGTTGATTACTGGAATGATTGTGATGATTGTTTCGTCAGAAATTGCAGACTGAAAGGTATTTCCTGCAAGGGTAAATTGTTGATGACTGAGGGACATCAATTCTTGTTGTTTACAGGTGAGACATTGATGCCTGAATTCCTATGTGTAAGGAAACTTTAACCCGCAGTGGGATAGTACCGACAGTGCACCTCATGCGGTGCACTGTAGTCATTACTTAAGGTTCTTTGCAGCATGCCTTCGGCCCCTAGCTGCAACCACTTTCGTTCCATTTACTGTATCTCCTTTCATATTCTGTTTCTTCCATCTTACTTTCCACCCTCTCCTAACAATTGATTCATGGTGCAACTGCTTTGAGGTTTTTCTCCTGTCACACCTTTCAAACATTTTACTGTCAATTTCCGTTTCAGCGCTGAATGACCTCATAGGTCCCAGTGGTTGGCCTTTGGCCTAAATTCTATGTTCAGGAAACTTTAAAAGAAACAAAGGATCTTTCCTAGATAGTGACCCCAACAAGCCTTGGGGGTAGTTACCGAGGGCTAATATTTCTTGGGGTCATTATCTAAGATTGGACAACTTGGGGTCACTGTCTAGGAAAGATCCCCACCGATATTTCCTAGATAGTGACCCCAACAAGGCTCGGGGCCTCGGGGGTCGTTATCTAGGACTGATATTTCTTGGGGGTCATTATCTAAGGTTGGAGTACTTGGGGGTCACTATCCAGAAAAGATCCGAAGAAAATATATAATTACTGGTATCCGGAAATTCATATTCCACGTTGCAGACTGAATAGCTTCCGCTTTAGCTTAAGAGGCGTCTGCAGAAATGCAAGACACATCATGTACGCTCTTGCAAGGCTTGCAAAAATTTATTTTAAAAAATTTTCGATTATTTAGGAAATTCAGGCCATTAATGTATTCCTACTAGCCTTTGGGGTTTGAAGGATTTAAATACTTCTTAATTTATTTGTATTAATAAAAATAACCAAATAAAGATATAAAAATAAATTAAAAAATAAATTAAATTAAAATAAATAAATAAAAATAAATGTAAACGCGCAATAGTTTCATCGGCGCAATCGAGGTTTCTGTACAGCCTCTACAGCGTATAATCAAGGCCACCGAAAATAGATCTATCTTTCGGTGGTCTCGGTATAATGCTGTATGAGCCGCGGCCCATGAAACTTTCACCACTGCCCGGTGGTTGCCTATCCTATATCGTTGCCAGAAGCACGGTTATGGCTAACTTTAACCTTAAATAAAATAAAAACTACTGAGGCTAGAGGGCTGCAATTTGGTATGTTTGATGATTGGAGGGGTGATGATCAACATACCATTTTGCAGCCTTCTAGCCTCAGTAGTTTTTAAGATCTGAGGGCGGACAGAAAAATGCGTACAGAAAAAGTGCGGACAGCAAAAAGTGCGGACGGACAGACAAAGCCTGCACAATAGTTTTCTTTTACAGAAAACTAAAACTGAAGATGTTTTCACGAAAGGTGATCTACGTTGCTTCTTCCGGCAAAGGAGCTGGAAACGGATCAGATCACTAGGAGGAGGAGGAGGAGGAGGAGGAGGGGATTTGGGTGAGGCCAGGGAATGTTTGAAAGTGTACCAAGCCTTCTGACACATTGCACTGAAAATGTGCCTGAAGTTCTTAATTTCACGTGAGAGAATATCACGAGGAATTTCCCTGCGAAGTCAATGAAGCGTTTACAAAGAAGTGTATCCTATTTTGTTTTGTAAATATGTTAAAATTTTAGCGTTTTATTTACTTGAAGCATTCGTCTTGTGAGGTGTTTAGTGAAGAGGCACCACACCATTTAGCATCTAGTTCGCGTCTTCCCTTTACTGCTCTCCGAGGCTGGAAAGTTGTTACAAGAAGAAGAAGAAGAAGAAGAAGAAGAAGAAGAAGAAGAAGAAGAGAGAGAGAGAGAGAGAGAGAGAGAGAGAGAGAGAGAGAGAGAGAGAGCTTTCCTTCAGTACGGAGTTAAGCATACTTCATTTTATCACTTCCCAAGGGACTTGACATGTTCTTTGCCATGTTTTTTATAATTCTTCTTGTTTATTATTGTTGGGACTCAAATCCTTTTTTTTTTAGGTGATAGGTAAGTTCGGTGAAAGAAGAATGAGGGCAGTCAGCTAGCTAACCATGGTAGGAAATAGTTTAGAAAGTTAAGTATTAGTAAGAGTAATGTAATGTGTGGTTTAGCCACAATTTTATTTAGATAAAGTTACAATTTTTCTTACTATGGCCTTAATATTAACATATTACAATAATGATTTTGCACTCTATTAACACAGTGAATTGTACAGATTTTATATTTTAAATTTTATTTCTTAACAGTATAATTCTATTTAGATAAAGTTGCCATTTTTCTTATTTTGACATCCTTCCTTTTTTAACAATAGTCCCCCTGTATTTGCATTTTAATTTATTCACTGCTGCATGATGCATGTCACTTATTACCAATAATCAGAAATGCAATGAAATATGAAATCCGTGTGATTAGGAGGTTCGGCAAATGATATGGAAATATGATTATTCAAGCATGTGTGCTGGAACACGTTAATGATTTATTTATCTTTACTGTCCTTCACACAGGGATGTCTCTTTGTTTACGTAATGACTGATGTTACAAAATAGAGACATCTAGGATGACATTCCCGGCACTAATTATAATAAGACAACATTTACAAAAACTTTTTAGTTTTCTGTAAAAGAAAACTGTTGTGCCGGTTTTGTCTGTCCGTCCGCACCTTTTCTGTCCGCCCTCAGATCTTAAAAACTACTGAGGCTAGAGGGCTGCAAATTGGTATGTTGATCATCCACCCTCCAATCATCAAACACACCTAATTGCAGCCCTCTAGCCTCAGTAGGTTTTTTTTTAATTTACGGATAAAGTTACCCATAATAGTGCTTCTGGCAACGATATAGGATAGGCCACCACCGGCCCGTGGTTAAAGTTTCATGGGCCGCAGTTCATACAGCATTATACCGAAACCACCGAAAGGTTGAACTATTTTCGGTGGCCTTGATTATACGATGTACAGAAAACTCGACTGCGCCGAAGAAACTTCGGCACATTTTTTGCTTGTTTATTTGCTGGAAACTGCTCATTTAGAAAATAAAAATAAAATTATCTGAAACAGCAGATGTTGATTTTAGGCCACCTTGAATTATTCCAAAGTAGTTGTTTTCGTTTTGACAGTAAATTATCGTGACATTCGCAAATATGAATTATCATGGGTGTGTCTCTTACTCATTCTGTGATAACGTGAATAAAACCGCTCTCACAATAACGAATGTAGTATATCTTCCGGCTCACAAAGCTTAGCAGCACTGGAGTTGCCTTCAAGATTAATGTCGCTTCTTCAAGCAGAGGCGCGCTAAGGAGCGATATGTGCTTTTGTCTCATCACAAAAGAAATTGTTCTTTATGTCCCATGGATTCTTATTGGCGCCTCTGAAAATGCCTTGAGAAAGTATCCCAGGAAAAGCCGTAAAGTAATAGAGAAAGAAATATCACCAGTGGAGAAAATACCAAATCCAAATTGCATTCTCGTGCTTGCAATAATACTGCCTCTTTTGGAGGTCTGCATGAGAAAGCAGCCTTTGGAAAAACAAAAATTTTCGCTGCCTTCATTTTATCCGAGGTAGAGAAATGAGAAGAATAGAAGACGGACCTGAAAGGTGAAGAGGCGAAGGAAACTTGAAAGTAAGTAGAGAGAGAGAGAGAGAGAGAGAGAGAGAGAGAGAGAGAGAGAGAGAGAGAGAGAGAGAGAGAGAGAGCACCGGACGGTGATGAGAGATTTTGTAAGCTTGACTTATCAGCGATTCCCAGACAAGGAGAAAGAGAGAATGATCAGGAATTTTGTGAGCAACTGTCCTATCAGATTCTCAGGCGGAGAGAGATAAGGCAAGTGCTTCTGAAGGCACAATTTGTCTTAATTCTCCCAAAGGCTCTGACAGTTCCCTTTGATGCTTTATCCTCTTAACTGGAGGAACCTTTGCTTTCTTTGTGTTTTCTCACTGTGCTGAGAGAGAGAGAGAGAGAGAGAGAGAGAGAGAGAGAGAGAGAGAGAGAGAGAGAGAAAGTAATTTTATTTTTACAACTGTTTTGAGATTAAAATCTAAATACAATTAGTTTATCAAGTGAAATGTTACCTAATCTATTGATGAGCTTGTTTATAAAAACACAATTAAAATATGCTCAATCGAGTTTTCTGTACAGGGTATCATCAAGGCCACCGAAAACAGATCTATCTTTCGGTGGTTTCGCTACAATGCTGTATGAGCCGCGGCCCACGAAAATTTAACCACGGCCGGCGGTGGCTTATCCTATATTGTTGCCAGAAGCACGATTATAGCAAAATTTAACATTAAATAAAATAAAAACTACTAGAGCTAGAGGGCTGCAATTTGATGTGTTGGATGACTGGAGGGTGGATGATCAACATACCAATTAGCAACCCTGTAGCCTCAGTAGTGTTTAAGATCTGAGGGCGGACAAAAAAGTGCAGACGGACAGACAAAGCCGGCACAATAGTTTTCTTTTACCGAAAACTAAAAAAAGTACAATATCATACGTCTTCCATTCGATCCAATGGATGAGTAATCTCATTAAACATTTATACTTCGAAGAAAAAGTAACTCTCCGTTTAAAAATAGGCATCAAAATGTAATACGTATCCATTTCCTCTGCTACCTGACAAATATTAAAGTCCTCCAGGGCCTCTGTAGGCTCATAGAGCAGGCGCTGATCTCCTATTTCTTAGGCCGACAGCCAGTGGCTGACAGGTCCCAATGCCTATGACACGTGGCCAGTGTGTCGCTAGGCCCACTGTTCAACTCCCAACAAATATACGTTAAGAAAATAATCTTATAAACAGTTATGGGTATTTTCTTTTAAGATTCACAATCCATACTACATAAAATGGAAAACTACAGTATCTGCAAAATTTTCGAAATTGAGATATGCCACCTATTGGGCTCATGAAACACTAATACACAAGTTACTGCAGTTTCAGAATGATTCTTCAATGCTTTATTTAGGGGGTCCCATTTGCAGTATCTGCAAAATCAGTAGTAAGGCAAGGGGATGTCTACCATTTTTCTCAGTTCTGTATTTTTGCTGATAACTGCAGTCTTCCATTTTAGGGCAGGATAGACAACGCATCGCCAGTCTTAACTTGAGAATCGAATGCTTTTGTCAGTTCTTAATCCCCTTTTGTCATTGAAATCAGGTGTTTCCTACCGTCTTATGTGTTTCCTGCTCGCACCATCCACAATAGTTTATGAGGCGTAAGGGTCACCAACTAAGCAGAAGTGTTCATATACACCTTTCATCTTAACCGTAAAGTATATTGGTGCCTTAATGATTTGAAAAATACTTAGGTAAAATATTCTTAATGATGATATGAACTTCAAGATGATTACAAAGGCCCAAACCTTACAAATCTTTGAAAGTTTCTGTGTTAATACTTGCATATATGGTTTAATAAACCATGAAAATGTATTATAAAGTTCTCTGTGCCAAATGCGAGATATTTTTTTTACAACACTGTCTTATTCCGAACTCCTGTCTGGTGCGGTCGAAGTTTCAACGAGTGTCAATTCCACTCATTTGCATATAAGGACGTCTTTACGGCGCATCTCATACTCATTCATCTTTCCACTCGAATAACCTCGATAATAACTTGAAGAACCGCACATAAACATCTGATTGTCTCTCTCCGCTCCGGGGTTAAATAAATGGTCGTGTTTATGCAATGTCGCTCGGATTTATTTTGGCTTCGGAAAGGTCGTAAATTTTCGTTTTCTCCCAAAGTCCTTCTTATGCAGGTGTTGTCGGCGTCCATGAATCTTAGTCGAGTCTCTCTCTCTCTCTCTCTCTCTCTCTCTCTCTCTCTCTCTCTCTCTCTCTCTCTCTCAGGGTATCAAATGTTTTTGTGAAAATTTGCATGGCATATTAGTCCAAAGTCTGCGTTCATGAATCTGGGTCGAGTCTCTCTCTCTCTCTCTCTCTCTCTCTCTCTCTCTCTCTCTCTCTCTCTCTCTCTCTCTCTCAGGGTATCATATGTTATTAAAATTTTCATGGCATATTAGTCCAAAGTAAAAATATATTTTTTTTTCATATCCCTGTCTTATTTAGCAAAGCTAAACAAAAATTATATCAGTTAACTGAAATGGAAGGCCAGGCCAAAATATCAATAAAACTTATTCTTTGTACACAGGAAACGAAGTTTTCACCTCAGTCGTTTTTCATGATAACTTTTTTTTTCTATAACTACGATTCTAGATGTTTCTGACAAATATTACCCTTGGTGTACGGAGAGTTTTGGCCATTTAAGCGCTTCTTCTTTAATGTTTATTTTGGTTTATAGCAGTCAATGTTTTCTAGTTTTCTGTAAAAGAAAACTATTGTGCCGGCTTTGTCTGTCTGTCCGCACTTTTTCTGTCCGCCCTCAGATCTTAAAAACTACTGAGGCTAGATGGGTTGCAAACTGGTATGTTGATCATCCTCCCCATTCATCAAATATACCAAATTGCAGCCCTCAAGCCTCCGTAATTTGATTTTACTCAAGGTTAAATTTAGCCATAATCGTACGTCTGGCAACGATATAAGACAGACCACCACCGGGCCGTGGTTAAAGTTTCATGGGCCCGGTTCATACAGCATTATACCGAGACCACCAAAAAGATAGATCTATTTTCGGTGTCCTTGATTATACGCTGTACAGAAAACTCGATTGCGCCGAAGAAACCTTATTGCATTTTTCATTCTTTTTTTTTTTTAAAAGTTATGAGATATGAAAAATTAGGCTTATTTATATGTTAGCTTTCATTTCCCTTATAATGTTTTGATTCCAGTTGCAATTATGGTCACAGAACCAGGTTCTTACAAAAATATATCTAATCCTTTGCGCCAGCCAGAGCGCTTTAATTTTATCTTCTTTATTTCATTTTATTTTTAACTTTATTATTTTATGATTTTTTTTTTGTAAATGGATAGTGAATCACGACTGGCTTTTATTCTGGTTTTTACGACCCTTTTCTTTTGAACTTTGGCAATTATGGTCACAGAAGCTTTCATACAAAGAGC
>NC_089796.1:7817863-7830363 GCF_040412425.1 Macrobrachium rosenbergii | reverse complement strand
ACAAATCTCTCTCTCTCTCTCTCTCTCTCTCTCTCATTAGAATAGAGACCGCCGATAAAAAAATTTGTTTGTGATCTAAAACAAATTTCTCCTCTCTCTCTCTCTCTCTCTCTCTCTCTCTCTCTCTAAGAAAGCTCGGTCTCTGAATCTCTCTCTCTCTCTTTGGCGAAACAAAATTATCTTTTTAAAAATTTGTTTGTGATCTATTCTTCTCTCTCTCTCTCTTCTCTCTCTCTCTCTCTCTCTCTCTCTCTTAGGTAATAGAGACAAATCTTCCGTGATAAAAATTTTTGTGATAAAAAATTTCTTTGTGATTATCTTTTGAAAATTTTTTTGTGATCTCTCTCTCAATTTTAAGACAAAGTTATCTTCCGTGATAAAAATTTTTGTGATCTAAAACAAATTTCTTCATAATGGAATATTCTCTCTCTCTCTTATAATAACCAAAGTTATCTTCCGGATAAAAATTTTTGTGTTTCTTTTCTGAGTATTCTCTCTGTTGAAACAAAATTATCTTCCGAGATAAAAAATTTTTTTGTTATCTAAATCAAATTTGCCAAGCACTGGGACTCTCTCTCTCTCTCTCTCTCACTAAACGCTGGAAAGTGAAAGAGACTGCATCAAACAGATGCATAATTTTTCTTCAGTGGCTGTTTTCTTTTTAAAGTTAACACTGAACTGAGCATTAGCATTACACTCATATAATTATAATATCATAATGATGAATTTCGGATATTTATAGAAACAAGTCAAGTGTCACTTCATAATTTCAACTATTCATTAATGTGGCATCTTAAAGAAAATGCGCTGAAATTGTCCTGACTATAATATTTACAGAATTCACTCTTACGGCACATTCGTGAACGTGTCTTGAGGATAAATACTGTAATCATTTAGCTATATGTATGTACTGTAGAAATATCATATAAAGTATTTATATATGTCAGTGATTCCCAAACTGGGTGCCGTGGCACCCTAGGGAGCCACAGACAGTGCCTAAGGGTGCTGCAAATTGTCACGAATTTTGTCTTGGCTAGATCATCTCAATGAACATTTGCTCTTCATATAATTATTATCAGTGGTCTACTCTAATTATGTTTATCTAATTCTTCTGATATGCTCTTTGTTTGTAGTTATTTCTGCATGTACGGTGTGCTGATTTTGGTTTGAGTATGGATAATAATTTTATTCATTAAACAAGAAGAATGAAAACAGTGAACTTGGGGGATGCATTTTAAGGCCATCAAAAAAAAACGGAGAACCAATTCTTAGTTGTAATACCTTAATTTTTTTCTTCTGTCTGCTTTATTCGTCAATAGTTCTCTTTCGCCGTCTGATCGTTAGAACTGTCTTCCCCCTAATTTCACAAAGCACTCTCAAAACTATCTGGAAATTGAGCTACAAAGGAACCCCTTTACCAGCACTTGATCATAATGACCTATACAGCTCTTTAAGGCAAGATCCCCTCCTCGCTCGATTGATCATGTTCATCAACACAGCCATTTGCAATATCTGCAATTGCGATGACCTCTTGGGCGAAGATCAAATGAGCCGGATCGAGGGGGGGGAGTGTTTTGTCCAAAAGACTGACTGATTGGTTGAAATATTAGACGGTATGAAAGGTGATGATACTACGTGTTAGTAAAACAAGGTTTGGTATTAATGAAGGCTTTCATTTGTAATGCAAGTTTGTATTTGTGAAAGGAAACAAGTTTCCTTAGCGCAATCGAGTTTTCTGTACAGCGTATAATCAAGGCCACCGAAAATAAATCTATCTTTCGGTGGTCTCGATATAATGCTGTATCAGCCGCGGCCCATAAAACTTTAACCACTGGCCGGTGGCGGCCTATCCTATATCGTTGCCAGAAGCACTTATGGCTAACTTTAACTCTAAAAATTAAAACTGCTGAGGCTAGAGGGCTGCAATTTGGTATGTTTGATGATTGGAGGTGGATGATCAACATACAATTTGCAGCCCTTATCAGTTTTTTAAGGTCTGATAAAAAATTGGACAGAAAAAGTGAGGACAGAATAAAGTCTAAACAAAGCCGGCAAATTTTCTTTCAGAAAACTAAAAAGAACGAAATTAACAGTCTTACTGGGGTTGAGAGAGAGAGAGAGAGAGAGAAGAGAAGAGAGAGAGAGAGAGAGAGAGAGAGAGAGAGAGAGAGAGAACTGTTATCTATTAACAGAGGAAAGTTGAATAACTAAAGGAAATGTTCATTAGGACTGAATGAGGAACAACAAAATTTGTTCGTTCAAAACGTAAGGGAAAAATGATGTGATCGGATATCTTTATCAGTATGAAAAGATGAATTAGAGTGTAAGCAATAAGTTAACGGAATCGCATGAGCTACAATGGAATAGAACTTAATATAAGAATGCACGCATGTAAACAGTTTACGGAGAAACCACATCGCAGAAGCTTTTTTTTATGATTTATTCACCGTAGAAGCTAAAATAAAACAAGTAAAAATTGCGCCGAAGTTTCTCGACGCAGTCGAGTTTTCTGTACAGCGTATAATCAAGGCCACCTGAAATAGCTACATCTTTCGGTGGTCTCCGTATAATGCTGAATGAGCTGCGGACCATGAAACTTTCAGCCACGGCCTGTCCTACAGCGTTGTCAGACGCACGATCATGGCTAACTTAAAACTTAAATAAAATTTTAAAAAATACTGAGGCTAGAGGGCTGCAATTTGGTATGTTTGATGATTGGAGGGTGGATGATCAACATACTAATTTGCAGCCCTCTACCCTCAGTAATTTTTAAGATCTGAGGGCGGACAGAAAAATTGCGGGAGGACAGCCAAAGCCGGCACAATAGTTTTCTTTTACAGAGAACTAATAAACATACAATACTTTTTTCGTAGCAAAAGGATAAGAAAAACTGTCCCGCCTTCTCCCTCGAGACCCATTACTGGAAATGACCTTAACGAGGAGCTAAAGGACAAACTTCGACCATATACAACGTTTTACTTAAATTATAAAACGAGTTAGATTTGCCACGCAACTTTTCCACTCTCTCTCTCTCTCTCTCTCTCTCTCATCATTTGAAATCTCAAGAAGCGTTGATTTTTGTCTAATCATTTTAAGGTTTAGGGCCATATATACTTTCCTCTCTCTCTCTCTCTCTCTCTCTCTCTCTCTCTCTCTCTCTCTCTCTCTCTCTCTCTCTCTCTCTCCGGGTTTAAGTGCTTAGGCCCGTTTATTGTAAACTCCACTATTCTTTTGTTAACCTAAGCAGCTAAGTACAGGGTGATTAGTCTACTATGGTGGGTCGCAGCCGAGTGGAGAACGACATGGGCTAGCTAGCAACCGCATCCCAAAGACTGTTTGCAGAAAACAGAATCCTGCGAGATAAATGGTTCCACCAAACAAGAATTTATTTTACAGTGACGATATAATGCATTCTGATAAACGATTGATTGATTGTTTTATGTACACTGGCGTCACACCAGCTATGGTCAGTGACGCCGTTCTGATAAATGAAGATAAACGAGTGAATCAAAGGGAAGTTATAATAATAATGAAAAATAATTATCTTACAGATAAACGACTGATTGATTACGTACGCTGGCGTCACAATAGCTATGGTCAATGACGCCGTTTTGATAAACGAAGATAAATTAATAAATTAAAGGGAAATTTTAATAATGCTGAAACGTAATTAACTTACAAGTAAATGATTGATTGATTACGTACACTGGCGTCACGACAGCTATGGTCACTGACGCCGTTCTGATAAACGAAGTGAAGGTGTTAATGAAGATAAGTCATAATAATAAAGAAAAATAATTATCTAAAAATACAGAATAAAATACGAACAAAGTTTGTCAAACTATTAAAAATATTTCCCCTCAAGCGGGCTGGCGTTTCATAGTCATTTGTCCACCAGATGGGATTACTCGGATTACCTAATGCAATTACTGGATGATTGGCTAATAGGATTATTGGATTGGTTTGCCGATTAACTTCCTTGTTATGTCACGAGTGTGGCTACCATTCCGGTAAAGTTTTTTTTTTTTTTTTTTTTTTGCAAATTAATGAATGTACCTTTTCGACTGAAGTACAAGTCTCTTAAGTTGTCAAGTAAGTCAGAATCAAACTGATATCAAGTTATATATATATATATATATATATATATATATATATATATATATATATATATATATATATATATATATATATATATATATATATATATATATATTTATTATATATAAATATATATATATATATTTATATTATAAATATATATATATATATATATATATATATATATATATATATATATATATATATATATATATATATATATATATATATATATATATATATATATATATATATTATATATATAAGGCTCTTTCTAGATATCAAAAACATAAGCAAAAGCATAAAAAGACAACTGTAAAGATAAATGTCAAATTTATGAGAGTCAGACGATAATCTTCACTTGAATTATGAAAAACATAATTGATAATTATTAACAAATTCATTTTATTGACTGATTGATGTGCTCTGGCGTCACGTTTGATGGGATTAATATTCCGTTTCTTTCAAGACTCGAGGCTGTCATTTTTAACAAAATGCATCGATGAGGAAGTATTTAAGATCGAATGCCAATCGTTTACGCCAACTGAGTCGAAGAACAAATGGCTAAAGGTTTGCAACAATAAGATTAGGTAATAAAACAACGAATGAAACGAGATAAGAGAGAATTGATTAGGTGAAGAGAAGACGCTGAACCTTTCAGTGCGTAATAAAACAGAAGAAAAAATAATAAAACACTGAATGAAAAGAAATAAGAGAGAAGAGATTACCTGAAGAAGAGAGACAGCATTTAAATGCAAAATAAATCAGAAGAATAAATAATAAAATTTGAATGAACAGAGATAAGAGAGAAGAGATTATGTAAAGAAGAGACACAACCTTTAAATGCATAATAAAAAAATTTGAAGAAAAAATAATAAACACTGAATGAACAGATATAAGAGAGAAGAGATTACTTGAAGAAGAGACACAACTTTTAAATACAAAATAAATCGTAAGAATAAATAATAAACATTGAATGAACAGAAATAAGAGAGAAGAGATTATAAGAGAGAAGAGATTATGTGAAAAGGAGACATAACCTTTAAATGCAGAATGAAAAATAAGAATAAATAATAAACATTGAATGAACAGAAATAAGAGAGAAGAGATTACTTCATGAAGAAGAGACACAACTTTTAAATGCAAATAAAAAAAGAAAAATGAATGATAAACCTTTATGACTGAAATTCACAAGGACTAAGATATTTTCGCCCCGAGTTATGATCCTTCGGCTCGCAAACTTCCAAAGCGATGGTGATATATGAAGCAATTTAAACCCGGATATATTGTAAATCCTCATATTCTAAAAGACACTTAAGATGCCATCTTGATATTAAATGCATATTGCATACTCTGGGGAATGTGCTTATTTGGTAAATAAACATGATGAAATATGATAGGTTAGTAATGGATCTCTTTTATAAAGTGGAGATTGTGACACGGCAGACCTAAATTTATTGTAAGACTGCCTTCAGAACTGAGGCTTTAAAGAATCGTCTTAATTTTTATGGCTGCCTGCCTTAATATAACTCTTGTAGGCCTATACTGTGTTTGTGTGTGACACGAGACACTTGAATTTATTGTGAGACTGCCTTCAGAGCTGGAGCCTGTAGGCCTATAATGAGTTTGCGTTTAACCTACCTGATTTAGGCAATAACAAACAGGCATTCATATTTCTGTTGAATTCGATGTAACATACCTTCTCAAAAATGACTGCTATTCAAGTTCTTAACAGAAGAAGAAGAGTGTGATTAATTATTCATTTTGAAATTAATTAACCATTAATTCATTAACTCATTAATTATTAATTAATCATTTTGTAATAATTTAGTTAATCACATAATTAATCATTAACTGTTTAATTGATTATTAATTAATCATTTTGAAATAATTTAGTTAACCACAATCCTCCTGTGTCCAGACCATGAATCGAAGTCATTTCTGAGTAGGTATGTTACACAGAATTCACCATAAATATGAATGCCTGTTTGTTATTGCCTAAATCAGGTAGGTTAAATGCAAACGCAGTATAGGCCTACAAGAGGTATATTAGGAGTAGCAGTCATGAAAATGAAGATCGTTCTTTACAGCTCCAGTCCTGAAGGCAGTCTTACAATAAATTTAAGTTTCTCGTGTCACACACTCTAGTTATAAAAGAGATCCATTACTAACTATCATATTTCATCATGTTTCTTTATCAGATAAGGACGTCCCCGAAAATATGCATTTAATGTCACAGTATAGGCCTACAAGCTCCAGCTCTGAGGGCAATCTTACGCTGAATTTAAGTCTCTCGTGTCACACGCTCCAGTTTATATTGGAATTCATTACTAACCTATCACATTTCATTATGTAATTTACCATATTTTATCTTCTCTCTGTACATATAACTGGATTTTCTCTGTACTTCTGTATTCCCGCCTCGTTTCAAGTCTGGTCTGTTATGTCCTCAGGGCTGAAATTCATTTGTATAACTTTGAAGGGATATATCTACACTAAAGTGACCTAAGTTTCCAAAATGATAATTTTATTAACTTGCACGGCCTAAATCATTTTACATTGAATCTTAAGCACACTTCTATAAATGGAAATTTCCCGCTAATTCCTAAATCAGCACAAAATTAGATATTTACTTTATCATTCCCTCCGATATTCCTATTTCCTTCTATCGCTCTTTGTCCCCTGTGTCCAATACCTTCGACGGGATGACTGTTATTGCCGCTGAGGCTGAAGCACCGGTGGGAGATAAGAGATGATGGCCACTGGGGTGTTTGCCTGATAATATGGACCTGATTCATTGTATTTCCTGGAACATCTGGAAGGGGGAAATGGGGTTACTGGGAGTTGGGGTTGAGGGGGATGCGATAGATGTAACAAGTCTGCAAAGGTGTTATGAATTGGAAAAAAGAGAAAGGGAGAGCCAATCATTTTCCCGAGATGTAACCGAGTACCGAGCCCTTTCCCTGAAAAAAAAAGCGAGACGCCATATCTTAAAAACTGACCATAGAATCTTCTTGAAAACAATCTCATTATGTTTCCCACACCCAAATTACTATTCATATCGCAAATTCACCTAGTAACAACCTAACCCAACCTAATGGCCATAGTCCTTTCAGTCAGCCGTTTGAGGTCTCGGCAATGTGTGTTTGTGTTAGAGTGAGTTGGCAGAGATGGGGAGATGAGGAGGACTGGAAAACGTTTGTTGCCAGTGGAGATTAGGATTAATGTATCTTTAAATTCAATGAGCTTACGGGGGCAAAAATGAAATAATAAAGGTTGCAGACAAAAGGAATTTAATGAGAATCGATAAAACTGTAATTGTTAAGGATATATTTTTGAGGAATAAAGCCTTAAAAAGTACAGTATATACTTCGTAAAAATATATCCTTGAGAGATCTATTTTTGAAAAATTTATTTAACTCATTCAACCTTGTTAAAAAAACAGTACAGTACTGATGTAAATGAGCTTGTATTTTAATTAACAAAAGAAGAGCATAAAAGGTATAGGGAAAATACGAATGAGAGCATTGGCGCAATGCAGAAGTTGGTGAGGAATGGTTTCAACAAAATGCATTTTCCAGGGAGAATGCAATGGAATGGAATTGAAAATAGAATTTAGACCAAAGGCCAAGAACTGGGACCTATGCGGTCATTCATCGCTGAAACGGAAATTGAGAGTAAAAGGTTTGAAAGGTGTAACAGGAGGAAAACTCGCAGTTGCACTATGAATCAATTGTTAGGAAAGAGTGGAAAGTAAGATGGAAGAAAGAGAATATGAAAGGAGATACAGTAAAAAAACGAAAGGGGTTGCAGCTAGGGGCCCAAGGCACGCTGAAGAGAACCTTAAGTAATGTCTACAGTGCACCGCACGAGGTGCACTGACGGCACTAACCCCCTACGGGGTAGCTCTGCTCTAAATATTTACCTGTAGAATAGTCAGGTAAAACTTTTACTTATTTCTCATTATCATTTGTAGTTATTTTCAATTCTTTCCTAAGAACTTAATTAGTGAGTCGATTACTGAGGCTCTTCCCAGTTTAACTTTGCTTCTCTCCTGTTATCACCTTTCTTCTGTAATCATCTTTTATTCAACAACTAATGCTTCGGGTGAGCCTTATGTGAGTCTGGAAATGAGACTCAAGTCTCTTTAAACTAATTCATGACATTAACGAAGAAAATGGTGATTTGAAACTACTGAATGTTATTAATGAATGAATATAGAATTTAGGCAAAATGCCAAGCACTGGATCCTATGAGGTCATTCAGCGCTGAAAGGAAAATTGAGAGTAGAAAGGTTTGAAAGGTATAACAGGCAGAAAACCTCGCACCTCGCAGTTGCACTCTGAAACAATTGTTAGGAGAGGGTGGATAGCAAGATGGAAGAAAGAGAATATGAATGGAGGTACAGTAAAAGGAATGAAAGGTGTTGCAGCTAGGGGCCGAAGGGGCGCTGCAAAGAACCTTAAGTAATGCCTACAGTGCACCGCATGAGGTGCACTGACGGTGCTACCCCCTATGGGAACTGAATATTATGGAACCTAATGAGAATTACAGTTTACTACAAGTTTAATATGATTTCCTTCCATCCAAGCAATAAAAACCGTACGTAAATTGAATAATCCAAAATAACATTACGCAATTAGAACTGTAATTCAGCACAAACTTAATATGCTTCCCCTCCCTCCGTGCAATAAAAATCACACGTAAGTAGAATGAATATTCAGAACGATATTAATCCCTTTTGCGTTTAATGAGAATTATAATTAAGCGGAATCTAATCTCTGCTTTAGATTTAATTATGCAAAACACTGTGCCTGAGTAAAGCGATAAATCCAAGCACTCTTAATTTATGCTTGCATTTCAATGCCAAACGACACTCCCCCCCCCCCCCTCGAATTACACAATTAAACATACGCGGAAATTCCACCTGATGCCAGCGACACGGGAAACACGACGGGGAACAAGAGACGGGAAACGCGAGACAAGACCCGGGTCCTCGACTGCAGCAGCAGCAGGTGTCTCCGTCAGGAACATGATCCCTATTAGAGGAAGCAACGGGGTCTCGCACAGGTGGCAGGAAAGAGGGCGTATCCTCTCTGCCTTTCATATAAAGGATTTTGGATTCTGAGAGAAAGGTGTAGATGGAGGAGAAGGAGGAGGAAGAGGAAGAGGAAGAGGAAGAGGAGGAGGAGGAAAAGTATACCTTAGTTTAACCAGACCACTGAGCTGATTAACAGCTCTCCTAGGGCTGGCCCGAAGGATTAGATCTATTTTACGTGGCTAAGAACCAATTGGTTACTTAGCAATGGGACCTACAGCTTATTGTTGAATCCGAACCACATTATAACGAGAAATAAATTTCTCTCACCAGAAATAAATTTCTCTAATTCTTCATTGGCCGCTCGGAGAATCGAACGCTGGCCCAGCAGAGTGCTAGCCGAGAACGATACCAACCAAAGAGAAACTGGAGGAGGAGGAGGAGGAGGAGGAGGAGGACTGGTAGGTGAACAGGAAGAAGACATTATAGTAAAGAAGACTAGGAGGGAGATGAATTAGGAAGAGATGGAGAAAGGAGAAGATAAGATGAGGAAGAGAAAGGAGGGAAGAGAGAGAGAGGTGATGGGAAAGAGACAAAGAGGAGGTGGAGAAGGAGGTCTAGAGTCACCAGAAAATAACTATCTAAAAATGAATGGGAAATACGTTGATTACTTAGCCGTCTATATTCCGCCCTGTTGAACTGAATTGAATATAGAATTTAGGCCAAAGGCCAAGCACTGGGACCTATGAGGTCATTCAACGCTGAAGCGTGAATTGACAGTAGAAGGTTTGAAAGGTGTAACAGGAGGAAAACCTCGCAGTTGCACTGTGAATCAATTGTCAGGAGAGGGTGGAAAGTAAGATGGAAGAAAGAGAATATGAAAGGAGGTACAGTAAAAGGAATGAAAGGGGTTGCAGCTAGGTATCGAAGGCACGCTGCAAAGAACTTTAAGTAATGCCTACAGTGCACCGCATGAGGTGCACTGACTGGCACCTCCCCTATGGGGTTCTGCCCTGTTCATCAGGGAAGTTCCAGCGCAGTAGGGCAATGCAGTCAGTGCACTTGCATGGTGCACTGTGAGTCATTTGCAGCGTCCCTTCAGGCCCCTAGTTGGAACCAACGTTTTAAGCCTTTGATTTCCTCTCCATTCCCTCTTCCTTTCTTCAGTCTTGCTGTCCAACCTCCCTAATTACTCTCCTTATTTGTGGAACTGTGGGTTTTTTCCCATATTTGTGGAATTGTGGATTTTCTCCCTTATTTGTGGAACTGTGGGTTTTTCTCCCTTATTTGTGGAACTGTGAGTTTTCATCCCATATCTGTGGAACCGTGGGTTTTTCTCCCTTATTTGTGGAACTGTGGGTTTTTCTCCCTTATTTGTGGAACTGTGGAACCTGTGGAACTGTTTTTCATCCCATATCTGGGAACCGTGTTTTTCTCCCCCATATTTGTGGAACTGTGGGTTTTTCTCCCTTATTTGTGGAACTGTGGGTTTTTTCCCATATTTGTGGAACTGTGGGTTTTTCTCCCATATTTGTGGAACTGTGGGTTTTTCTCCCATATTTGTGGAACTGTGGGTTTTTCTCCCATATTTGTGGAACTGTGGGTTTTTCTCCCATATTTGTGGAACTGTGGGTTTTTCTCCCATATTTGTGGAACTGTGGGTTTTTCTCCCATTATTTGTGGAACTTTGGGTGTTTCTCCCATATTCGTGGAACTGTGGGTTTTTCTCCCTTATTTGTGGAACTGTGGGTTTTTCTCCCATATTTGTGGAACTGTTTCCTCCCATATTTGTGGAACTGTGGGTTTTTCTCCCATATTCGTGGAACTGTGGTTTTTCTCCCATACTTTTTCTCCCATACTTGTGGAACTGTGGGTTTTCTCCCATATTTGTGGAACTGTGGGTTTTTCTCCCATACTTGTGGAACTGTGGGTTTTTCTCCCTTATTTGTGGAACTGTGGGTTTTTCTCCCATACTTGTGGAACTGTGGGTTTTTCTCCCTTATTTGTGGAACTGTGGGCTTTTCTCCCATATTTGTGGAACTGTGGGTTTTTCTCCCATATTTGTGGAACTGTGGGTTTTCTCCCATATTTGTGGAACTGTGGGTTTTTCTCCCTTATTTGTGGAACTGTGGGTTTTTCTCCCATATTCGTGGAACTGGGGGCTTTCCTCCCTTATTTGTGGAACTGTGGGTTTTTCTCCCATACTTGTGGAACTGTGGGTTTTTCTCCCATACTTGTGGAACTGTGGGTTTTTCACCCATACTGGTTGAACTGTGGGTTTTTCCCCCATACTTGTGGAACTGTGGGTTTTTCTCCCATATTTATGGAACAGTGGGTTTTCCCCAGTCTCAGTTTCAGAAACTTGTACTTCTTTTCTGTTATTTTCTAGATCTCCATCTTGCTGTCCAACCACTCCAACTTCCTCTGTTCACTGTCTTTCTCCTCCTCCTCCTCCTCCTCCTACACCTTTCACACGCCAGACGAATAATTTCCCATTTCTAGCTTTTCGGTAACTTTTCGCACCAAACTCATTAAGAGAAAATAAAGCCGGATATCAACTTTTTTCTCTCGAATTGTCCTCAAGAACTTTTAATTAGCCTGAAAAAATGGCTTCATAGAATTCCGAAGTTTTGGTAAGCTGGTCCTTGTCAATGGCGGAAATACTGCTCTGAACTCACTATTTACTTCTGGTGAACTGAAGCACGAGAAAAGCAACGCGCTGGTGCCCACAGAACACAAAGAGAGAGAGAGAGAGAGAGAGAGAGAGAGAGAGAGAGAGAGAGAGAGAGAGAGAGAGAGAGAGAGAGAGGTCCTCTGTATTCATCCAAGGCTCTTTCCCTCAGACGTGAAAGGAATTCTGCCTAAATTTTCTCGACTTCCCATAAACCTAGAAAATGTCACAATTTGCTGGTGGTAATGGAAGAGGCGCTTTTTGTTGTTGGAATTTGCATTGAAGGTCAAGATACACGAACACACATAGAAGTGGTCCAGCTGATACCATCAAAACTGTCAACAGCCGATTAGGAAAATTACCTTCGGTGATCACTTTCAACTCTCTACCACCCGATAACGTTTCCAGCTGATACCATGCAAAACTTTCAACACCCGATTAAACTTTTCAACGCACCCTGGTGCCAAACTTTTCAACGCACCTTGATGCCAAACTTTTCAATGCACCTTGATGCCAAACTTTTCAACGTGATGCCAAACTTTTCAATGCACCTTGATGCCAAACTTATCAACGCACCTTGATGCCAAACTTTTCAACGCACCTTGATGCCAAACTTTTCAACGCACCTTAGATGCCAAACTTTTCAACGCACCTTGATGCCAAACTTTTCAACGCACCTTGATGCCAAACTTT
>NC_089796.1:7790363-7812863 GCF_040412425.1 Macrobrachium rosenbergii | reverse complement strand
TGAAATGGAGTCTTTCTCCCCAACTCATGTCTCTCTCTCTCTCTCTCTCTCTCTCTCTCTCTCTCTCTCTCTCTCTCTCTTTACAAGGGTCTCTTACAAGCAAGGACCTGTGCCAGCATAGGACCAGCTTTAACTCATGACAAAGAACATTCTCTCTCTCTCTCTCTCTCTCTCTCTCTCTCTCTCTCTCTCTCTCTCTCTCTCTCTCTCCCTCAAAAACACTCCAATAATTCCCATGTACGTAATTCATTACAGCAGAGAAGCACTGAGTTTTTAAATGAAGCACTCTGTATCGAGTTCCTCGCAGGGGAATCGAACCCGGTTCCTCTTCGAGTGTTTTAACCACTAGACTACACGCACCAATCGGAAAAGGATACTCGTTTTTCGAATCTGTCTCTACACTATAATATCGCGAAAGACTTGGGTTATAATTATGGACAAAGATCCATAGTATATCTGAAAACACTCAAAGGAAAATATCATAAACCGAGTTAGGAGGCTGTTGACAATAGAACAGAATATTGCATTTTGGCTAAAGGCTAAGCGCTGGGACCTATGAGGTCATTCAGCACTGAAACGGAAATTAACAGGAAATAAATTGTTAGGAGAGGGTGGGAAGTAAGATGGAAGAAAGAATATGAAAGAAGGTACAGTAAAAAGAACGAAAGAGGTTGCAGCTAGGGGACGAAGGCACTGACAGCAGCACCCCCTCTATGGGGGTTCGGAGGCTGTTAGGTTCAGCAAATGTATAACGAGTGTGACAGTAATGCATAAGGGTTAATTATCAATGAAATTGCTCTTTACAAACTGTTGTCATAAGTCATTATCATACTTCGTATATACCGTCTAACTCATTCTAACTCATTCGTTCTATGACCCGTGAAGGCAACATTGTAGAATCGTATTCGGGAATAAATAACTGTTTGTAGGCAAAAAGCTTTGGCACAACAGCAATGGGGAATTAACACGACCACCAAACAATGAACAAACAACGCTTTCTGTGACTCTTCCGTTTCAAAGCTTTCATCGGATTTACCCGGATTACAAATGCACACAGGTCAAACATATGCAGAGCGTGAAAAAGTGTAGCTGTTCTCTAACTCTAGTTGTGTAGCTTACCCCCCAAAAAAAAAGAAATTTGAGGATTTTAAATTGACCTGGAGAGAGAGAGAGAGAGAGAGAGAGAGAGAGAGAGAGAGAGAGAGAGAGAGAGAGAGAGAGAGAGAGAGAGAGAGAGAGTTACAAGGACTGGGATGTCTCAAAGACTTATTAGTCCATCCGAGGAGACATCATGTGCTCACTTATCTGTAGGAGCAGGTTTTACTGCTCATTCACAGTGTTCTTCTAATGATTTTGTCTAGCTTTCTTTTAAACTCTTCCACACTGTTGCTGTTTACAACTTCTGGTGGCAGAGAGAGAGAGAGAGAGAGAGAGAGAGAGAGAGAGAGAGAGAGAGAGAGAGAGAGAGAGAGAATCTAAGGATTTCAAGTTGACCAAGAGAGAGAGAGAGAGAGAGAGGATTAAATGTATGAACAAATTTCCGTTTTAAAACTCTCCTCCTGAAGAATTATTCAGACAATTTCAATTGCTTCGGACATTCTTATATTCTCTTTCCTCTAATTCGCTCGCAACAATTTCCAGAATTCAGTCACCCATCCCTCAAACCCATAACTTATATTCAAACTATATAATGGACAAAAGATCAAATACAATTTCTGACAGATGCATCATAGGAAATGAGAGGAAACAGAGAAGAAAATTTTAGTTGGATAAAGGAGCTTGCGAAGGATCTGCAAGAAGGATCAAGGAGATCCTTCTGTAGGAACCCAACGTCTATCTGGACAAGAGAGGACCAATATCCAAGTAAAAGAAAAAGGCAATCAAGTTTTTCAAAAAGATGAGTAAAGAAGCAGAAGGTATGAAAGACAAGATTATTAGATCTTACAAGTGCCAGAGCGACTTGTAAATAACAAATGATAAACAGAGTAATAATAGTAATAAACAGAGTAAGTATGGATAAGATGTATCTATTTTCACATTAGTATATAAATGCTGAAAAAACTGAAGCATGATAATATCACAGTTGTTAAGTCCTATGAAACATTCAGATGAGAGTCAAGATATACAATTAAGTTAACAATACCACTGAATACCAGATGTCCAGTTAATATTTCTTGATTAGTGATGACACATTTTTGTGAAGAGACTGAGATATATATATATATATATATATATATATATATATATATATATATATATATATATATATATATATATATATATATATATATATATATATATATATATATATTATATATATATGTATCAGTATATATATATATATTATTTATCACCACATAATATAAATATATAATCATATATATGTATATATATATATATATATATATATATATATATATATATATATATATATATATATATATATATATATATATATATATATATATATATATATATATATATATATATACATACATATATAAACACAGAAATAAACACACAGATAAGCAACTTCAACACGGCCGACACCCACCTCGGGGACCTGTCAACAGCAGGGAGTCAAGACCAATCATTTTCTGCAATGTCCTCTCAAAGCCTCCATTGGAAAGAAACCAACTTTTCCGCATCACACAAACGAACGCAAATTCTTCCCTTGGGGGAATCCAGAAGGACAGAAGGGGATTCAGAGGATGTATAAAAAATTTATGACCCGGGAGAAATACCTAATAAAAATTTGGACTTTCGTTTTTCACTCTTACCTGAACAGGAAGTAGGAGGGAGAAAGGAGAAGGAGAAGGAGAAGGGAGAAGGGAGAAGGGAGAAGGGAGAAGGATGCTGTTATGTGAGGATGAGATGTAAAGGGTGAAGGGTTTTGCGAAAATGGTGTATATGTATATATATACATATATATATATATATACATATATATATATGATGTATGTATGTATATATATGTAAATACATGTATCATATATATACACACATATATGTATATATATATATATATATATATATATATATATATATATATATATATATATATATATATATATCTAAAATAAAGAGAAAATGAATTCCTCAAAGAAAATCACAGCATTTTTACAACTGAAAAAGATAAATACAATCTGTCATTGTTATTGCTTGTTATTTCTTTCCTGTTAGGAGAGAGAGAGAGAGAGAGAGAGAGAGAGAGAGAGAGAGAGAGAGAGAGAGAGAGAGAGAGAGAGCGCATGCAACTATTTCAAAACAAAATCCAAAGCTTAATTTTTGACACACACAGTACTCTAAATAAACTGCACCAACTGAAAGAGATCCTACAATCTGTCATTATTATTAATCTTCCGAGCTAGCATTTAAAAATCTGTCTTTGAGAGAGAGAGAGAGAGAGAGAGAGAGAGAGAGAGAGAGAGAGAGAGAGAGAGACCATGCAACTATTTCAAACCAGAATCCTAAGCTTAATTTTTGACACACATTACTCTAGGTAATCTACACCCCAACAGATTCCTCATCACCCAGCACTAATCTTCAGAGCTAGGATTAAAAAAAAACTGGTTTTGCTCCCCATCACCCATATATATCTCATTTTGGAAAAGCCAAGTTTAATTTCCCAAGGACAGCTTGGAGTAAGCCTCGGCCACTTTAATAATGGCTGTGCAAAAAAAAAAAAAAAAAAAAATAGTGCAAAACCATAAAAACACGTCCTTTGAATAAAGAATCAACCGCTTTCACAGATGCAGAGGACTTTCCCATGTTACTCAAACCTTTCCCCTAATCCTGGAGAGTTGATAGCAAATTCAAAGAGGGAAGAGAAACCCGCGGAGATTTAATGACAAATGGCAAAACATGGGGAAAAATAGAAAAGGGAATAAGCACAAGTAAAGAATTTAGGATAAAACTTGTACTACTAAAATCGTAAAATTTAGTCGGGAAATGTTTTCTAACGCACTTATGAACACACACACACACACATACACATATATATACACATATATATATATATATATATATATATATATATATATATATATATATATATATATATATATATATATATATATTATTATTGCTCTCTGTAAACTGTGGAGAAAGACTAGACTGTTAACACCTAAATTGTTTTATTATTTATAAAATTCAGGCTGCCTAGCTAAGCACTGGGCCACTTTCGCCCAATCAGGGCTTAATTAGAGTGGTTGGACAGCAAAGCAAACAGATCCAGAAAACAAATCAGTTGCACTAAGAAGTAACAGTTGGAGAGGTTGGCCAGCAAAACTAAAGGAAGGACGAGGGAGCGAAGCTAAAGTAAAAGACTAAAACGTAGATGCAGCTAGGGCCTGAAGGGACGCTGCAAACGCCCTAAGTAGTGCCTACAGTGCAACCCATGAGGTGCACTGATGGCCTACCTTGCTACGGGGATCAGCATCTAGAATGAAATGCGCAAATAAAAAAATAAAAACAAGAAAAAATGCGCCGAAGTTTCTTCGGCGCAATCGAGTTTTCTGTCCGGTGGTGGCCTCAGCCACAGTCCATAAAACTCTTAGCCGCGGCCCATGAAACTCAGCCACGGTCCGGTAGTGGCCTTTGTTGTTGGTACCTATAGCGCTGCCAAAGTACGATTATGGCTAAATTTAACCTTAAATAAAATAAACACTAGTAAGGAGGCTAGAGGGGGCTGCAATTTGGCATGTTTGATGATTGGAGCTCTGGTGGATGATCAACATACCAATTTACATCCCTCTAGCCTCAGTAGTTTTTAAGACCTGAGGGCGGACGGAAAATGTGCGGACGGACAGACAAAGCCGTCACAATAGTTTTCGTTTACAGAAAAATAAAAAAGGAGCATGATACGAAAAGAAAACAGACTGAAATAAAATGTGTGATAAAGGGAAATATCAGATAAAAGTTTCTACGTATGAATTTTGTAAGCGTTTCTGTATTTAATTTCAACATCAAAATTATTCAAATTAATAATAATATACATGGCACCTCTCTCTCTCTCTCTCTCTCTCTCTCTCTCTCTCTCTCTCTCTCTCTCTCTCTCTCTCCAACTGTCAAAACATTCATCTAGATTATCGCAGCATCTCGAAGGGGACCAAAATCGACATCGCCCCAAATTACTCTTCTCTAAATTCTAGATCGTCTTTGTTGAGATCTTCCAGCAAAAGCTCTAGAATACATTCCTTTTTCTTCACTTCTGGTTCTTATATTACCCTTTATTCCTTAATCTTCATATTATTCTTCTTAGTCTTTTTCTTTGCACCGTCTACATATTTCCCAATTAGTCTTTCTCTAATAATAATAATAATAATAATAATAATAATAATAATAATAATAATAATAATAATAATAATAATAATAATAATCTCTCCTTCAGAAGTCCCCAGCCACGATGAATAGGAACTTAATTCTTTATTATGGGATCGAAAACTGGCTGGAACCAAACTTACAATCCGGAGCAATATTATTATTATTATTATTATTATTATTATTATTATTATTATTATTATTATTATTATTATTCAGTAGATGAAACCTATTCATATGGAACAAGCCCAAAGGGCCATTGACTTGAAATTCAAGCTTCCAAAGAATATTAAGGTGTTCATTAGGAAGAAGTAAGAGGAGGTAAAGGGAATACATAAAGAAGAGATCCCACTTATTAAAAAAGAAAACATAAATGAATAAATTAATATACATAAAAGATAAAATACAAGGAGAATATTAAAATTGCATCTTCGCTTGAAGCTCTGAGGTTCCAACTGCACGAAATCCCCTGGGAGGCTGTTCCACAGTCTAACGGTGTCAGGAATAAAGCAATAAGGGAACTTCAAAACCCTTCTTCCCTTTCCCAGCTAATTATCAATTAAAAAAATAGACAAGCCTGTGTGCAAATAAGTTACTACTGTAATAAATGGTCGTACAGTAAATGTAAAACAAGATCAAATAATGGACTGATCAAACTAAAACTATGTAAATTCTGAAGGATCTTAAAAATCATAGCAGATAATTCGATTATTAGACGCAAAAGAATCTATTTAAATTAATTTCATAGTCACTGTTTGATGCCAAGTGGTACTTTGCATGGTGGGGGGGTGGTCAGAGCAAGCGCAGAGGCTGTATCTCAAAGGGCAAAAATTACCCCTTAATTAAGAAGACCCGGTCTAGCTTATCGTGATATCAATTAAACCATAATTATTAAATCCTTAATTCTCATTCTCATGTACAAAAGAATATGTTCATTCCGAACACCATGCAATAAAAAAATATATCTGTATAAAGTGAAAGCCTTCGTGTATCAAGATGAGCCTGCATCGAGCAAATAAAATGGAAAAACTAAGAGAGAGAGAGAGAGAGAGAGAGAGAGAGAGAGAGAGAGAGAGAGAGAGAGAGAGAGAGAGAGAGAGAGAGAGAGTGTAAATTCCAAAGATCATTAAATCCAGAAGAGTGTTCGAAACTCTTTGGATAATTCAAGTCTATGGACCCTGAGGGCTTGCTCCATGTGAATAGGGTTCATCTTCTGAATAATAATAATAATAATAATAATAATAATCTGGTCCGAAATGAAAGTTTTCCAAGAATATGAGTTTTTATGTGTAATACCCCATAACAATAAGATTACAAAATATAGACTTCATATTAAGCGAAAGTAGAAGAAACAAAGGCATAATTACTTTTCCAGATTGTGCAAAAGTAAGACTAGAATAGTATTCCCTAAACCTTCTCAAATGTGAGAGAAAACGGGTGGGAAAGAAAACGGGTGTGACCGCTTACAACGACTGCATTCTGGCTGCCGCTTTCAAAAACTTAATTTTTGTTCCGATCAAAACCCACATATTTGGGTTCTGTTCATGCAAACTTTCCGGCTAAACGAGTCTTCTAGGCTCACGATTTGGTCAGCTGCTCTTTATTCGTCCCGGAAAAGCAACAAATTCGAGTGATGTCCCACTGCGAGTTTTGTGAAATTGTTAAAGTTTCTTCACATTCCTGTTGCTAACGAATAATGCCGGGTTTTGTAAAGTTAAACGGACACAAGAGTTTTATTCTGAAAAGTTAAGTGACGTTAGTTTCTGCCGACAGAAAAGCATTACCACACACACACATATATATATATATATATATATATATATATATATATATATATATATATATATATATATATATATATATATATATATATACAGTACATGTATGTGTGTATAACTGAATCATGAAGATATGGAACGTGATGAATATATAAAAGGCAAATGCCACGAAGGAAAAAAAGTGAAACAACGGTGGTTGCTAGGCCTTTTGACTACAATGATCCTTTACCAGCATACCACTGTAGTCGAAAGGCCTAGCAACCACTCCGTTGTTTCACTTTTTTCCTTCGTGGCATTTCCCTTTATATATATATATATATATATATATATATATATATATATATATATATATATATATATATATATATATATATATATATAGACACCCATATATAGGACAGCCTTATATACCCAAAATATATATACTCCAGTTGATAGTCAATGTACCCCGGTTGACAACCAACAATATGTACCTTCTGGGAAGTCGATTGTGGAGGGTCACATGCAAGGTTATGTTGGCTGACGAGAGCCACTGTATACTGATGTTGTAAAAGGTAACCAGTTGGTTCTTAGCCACGTAAAAATGATGATCCTTCAGGTAAAGTTTGTTAACCAGCTTTAGGAGCTTGAAGTTGTCAAAGCAATATTAGAAGGATTACAACAGACATGTTTCTTTGGTAAACCTGAATTGAATATAAGACTTTAGGCCAAAGGCCAGGCACTGGGACCTATGAGGTCATCCAGCGCTGGAAAGGAAAATGAAAGGAGGTAGGTCTGAAAGGTGTAACAGGAGGAAAACCTCGCAGCTGCACTATGAAATATTTGTTAAGAGAGGGTGGTTAGTGAGGTGGAAGAAAGATAATATGAATGAAGGTACAGTAAAAGGAATGAAAGGGTTGCAGCTAGGGGTCGAAGGGACGCTGCAAAAAAACCTTTAGTAATGCCTACAGTGCGCCCCTTGAGGTGCACTGGCGGCACTAACCCCCTATGGGACTTTGGTAAACCTGAGCAAGAGGCTCTTTCCAGGGGAGGGCCAAGTGCAGGATACAGAAAATAAGTGACAAAAATAGCAAAGAAGTGGAGCCACTTTCTCGAAAAATTCCTCACGGATCCCCGCAATAGAACGTCCCATGCCAGAAGCCTGTCTTTAAGGATGCAAAACCCTACGGATCTCAAGTACAGAGTTAAAGTAGGGTACACTCAGGAGCAACAGAATCGATGAGCTAAGAGCCGATTAAAGAATAAGAGTCAAAGATGCCTTTGCACTAAAAAAAAAAAAAAAAAAAAAATGCGGCAAACTTTCTTTGGCGCAATTGAGTTTTCTGTACAGCCGCTACAGCGTATAATCAAGGCCACCGAAAACAGATCTATCTTTCGATGGTCTCGGTATAATGCTGTGTGAGCCGCGGCCCATGAAACTTTAACCACGGCCCGGTGGTGGCCTATCCTATATTGTTGCCAGAAGCAAGATCATGGCTAATTTAACCTTAAATAAAATAACAATTACTGAGGCTAGAGGGCTGCAATTTGGTATTTTTTGATGATTGGAGGTTGGATGATCAACATACCAATTTGCAGCCCTCGAGCCCTAGTAGTTTTAAGATCTGAGGGCGGACAGAAAAAGTGCAGACAGAAAAAAGTGCGGACGGACAGACAAAGCCGGCACAATAGCTTTCTTTTACAGAAAACTAACAGATTATAGGCCCATCAGAATGGAATATGCTACATATCACGACTGTAATAATAATAATAATAATAATAATAATAATAATAATAAATAAATAAATAAATAAAAAGTAGGTAAAACCTGCTAATCAACTAAATCAATAGAAATTAAGGAAATTAGCCAGTGCAAAGAAAGTAAATACTGAAAGTCTGCACACAATCTAGAGACTGTTGCGGATGACTGAACTAAAAGTATTTTGTGCGCCTCTGTCCTGCAGAGGAGAAATACTGCTCCTCGGTTCTGTTCAGCGAGAAACATTACTCCACGCCCCATTTGATCCAGGCCTCATTTCCTCCAGTCCACCGATAATTTATGCTTTCTTAGAAATTTACTGTTAACAGCAACAGCTGAACAACTTTCAGACAAAGTCATGCAGTCATGTAACTTCGGACAAAATGGGAAAGAATGCAATGTTCCTCTTGATAAAAAGACGGTCGTTGCCACGGTCGAATGTTCTTGGGGATCAAACACGTTTTATGAAAATTACCCTGCATGCATACCATGATATACATACATGTGTATCATGGCATTGTCAGTTTATACATGCTTCCTATTCGGTGGACACTTTGTAGGCAAGTACTGAGACTTCATTCATATCCTTTAAAAATGTATGTGAATAATAATAATAATAATAATAATAATAATAATAATAATAATAATAATAATAATTAGTCAATAAATCATTAGAGAATTGTGTAACCTTATATTTTTTGTGGTACAACGATACTCTGAAGGCAACAAACTTAGTGTTTGGACTTAAAATCCTCCAGCTTGTCATCACCGGCCTCTACATAAGTATGTAGAACGAAAGTAGTCTTGGTCCGAGAAACGGAACGGTATGTAACGTCCCTCTAGACGGGACTTCACGTCTCGACCTTCCCTTACATTGTCGTTTTTATGGGCTCCTTTTATTAGATGGAATTCTTTTTTAACAGAAAATATTTCACAGTCATATGTATGTATGTATGTGTGTGTATATATATATATGTATATATATATATATATATATATATATATATATATATATATATATATATATATATATATATATATATATATATATATATATATATATATATATATATACACACACACACTGTATAAATATATACATATCACCACTCCTGAGAAACCATTACCCCCGCCTTCTTTTGTGTTGACCAGTTATTTCCTGGTAAGACAAATCTTCAAGGTAAATATTATCAGGGCAAATATGAACTATCCCGAACCAGACCTCGCCGAGTTTACCTCGTTCATTCCACATAAAACCCGAGTAGCTGGGCGCCAAAAACTGAGGGCCATTCGTGATTTCGAAGAGAGAGAGAGAGAGAGAGAGAGAGAGAGAGAGAGAGAGAGAGAGAGAGAGAGAGAGAGAGAGAGAGAGAGAGAGAGGTTTGTTACGAAAATTCTCGGTGTTGCGTTACTGACGTAGCTTTCAAGTTTACAAAATTCTAAATATTGTCTAAATATGCAGTTTTTATTAGTTTTCTGTAAAAGAAAACTATTGTGCCGGCTTTGTCTGTCCGTCCGCACGTTTTCTGTCCGCCCTCAGATCTTAAAAACTAATGAGGCTAGAGGGCTGTAAATTGGTACGTTGATTATCCACCCTCCAATCTCAAATATACCAAATTGCAGCCATCGAGCCTCAGTAGTTTTTATTTTATTTAAGGTTAAAGTTAGCCATGATCGTGCTTCTGGCAACGATATAGGCCAGGCCACCACCGGGCCGTGGTTAAAGTTTCGTGGGCCGCGGCTTATACAGTATTATACCGAGACCACCGAAAGATAGATCTATTTCCGGTGGCCTTGACTATACGCTGTAGCGGCTGTACAGAAAATTCGATTGCGCTGAAGAAACTTCGGCGCATTTTTTACTTTTTTAAATTGAACTGAAACCCAATGTTGTTCATATCAGACTCCTCAGGTCTGTTGCAAGTTTCGAAGCATCGGTTTTGGTTGCTAGCCTTCTGCCAATACCTGACAGGTCCAGATGTAAATACCAGAGACCAAATGTTGCTTATACTCATTTACCGATAAACCAGCGGTCTGATAAATATGTAACTCAAATAACTGCCTCCGTATTTCCTTTCAGAGTCGACAGGGGAATTCTGTACCCTGTTATCGGAGAGAAGAGAGAGAGAGAGAGAGAGAGAACTCCCTTTTCACGTAATGATAAGACTGTAATTAATACGAGATTACTGAGAGAGAGAGAGAGAGAGATAAGACTGTAATGAATCATCCCTTTTCATGTAATTATAAGACTGTAATTAATACGAGAGAGAGAGAGAGAGAACTCCTTTTTCACGTAATTAAAACACCGTAATTAACACGATGTCACTGGGAAAGAAGGTCGTCTGTTGAAAAGAAGCGAAGGGATGTCATCGGAGAAAAACGAACTTTAATTAACTCAATAGTTTGGTCTTTCAATTTACAATTAAAGGTCGAGATTTACACGTTTTAAATTTAAAAATAAAGTTTCATTACTCATTTTTAGTTTTCTGTAAAAGAAAACTATTGTGCAGGCTTTGTCTGTCCGTCCGCACTTTTTTCTGTCCGCCCTCAGATCTTAAAAACTACTGCGGCTGAAGGGCTGCAAATTGGTATGTTGATCATCCACCCTCCAATCATCAAACGTACAAAATTGCAGCCCTCTAGCCTCCTCAGTAGTTTTTATTTTTTTTAGGTTAAAGTTAGCCATAATCGTATCTCTGGCAGGGCTGTAAGTACCAACAACATAGGTCACCAACGGACCGTGGCTGAGTTTCGTGGGCCGCGACTAAGAGTTTGTTTTATGGGCCGTGGCTGTGGCCACAACCGGACAGAAAACTCGATTGGGCCGAAGAAACTTCGGCGCATTTTCTACTTGTTATATGTCTTTTATCACACATTTCAACTTACGATGGAAATTTCATTTATAAAAAGAAAATGTCTTTGTTCCGAGTAATCGTTTTAAATGTGCTGAATATCAAACCTTTCAACACAATGTTAGTTTTAATCTCTTTTAGAATGTCAATTCCATTCCCACTGGACAGGCTGAGACTGGAATGGAATGGAACGGAATATGGAGTTTAGGCCAAGGGCCAAGCACTGGGACCTATGAGGTCATTCAGAGCTGGAAAGGCTACTGTGAGTAGGTATTCGCAAGGAGTAACAGGAGGAAATCCTCCCAGTTGCACTATGAAACAATTATTAGGAGAGGGTGGATAGCAAGATGAAAGAAAGATAATATGAATGAAGGTACAGTAAAAGGAGTGAAAGGGGTTGCAAGCTAGGGGCCGAAGGGACGCTGCAAAGAACCTTTAGTAATGCCTACAGTGCACCCAGTCAGGTGTACTGACGGCACTACCCGCCCAACCCCGCACCCCCTAAGGGGAGATAGGGTGATTCCACATTAATCATCAAGTTTTATATTTTCATATACTAACTTGTTTTGTTGTGTTTGTCTTTTGATAATTTTTGCGTTATACTATATTTTTCTTGCATTTGCTTTGTTTTCTTAAACATTTATGGGTATTCAGAAAATACAATAAAACAAGCTTTATACTAAGATATCCCTCTCTCTCTCTCTCTCTCTCTCTCACTCAGAAGAATAGAATAACAAAATATTTATTCTAACGAACTCTCTCTCTCTCTCTCTCTCTCTCTCTCTCTCTCTCTCTCTCTCTCGGCGACTCTCTCTCTCTCTCACTCTCTCTCACTCTCTTCATCTGAGTCCGCGCGGAATCCAGTGACATCTGAGAATAACAAAATATATATACTAAGAACATCTCTCTCTCTCTCTCTCTCTCTCTCTCTCAACCTCTCTCTCTCTCAACGAGTCTCTAAATGGAGCGATCTCTCTCAGAAAACAAGACGTTTTGGAAGAGAAAGCAAGAATCAAAGAGGCAGGAATTAAATTCATAACGACAATGTTGAGTAAGTATACTGTATTTATAAGACAAAGACAAAAGCGAATATTGAGAGAGATAACGTCCATGAAAACAAGAAGTTAGGAAAGAGAAAGTACGAATTACATTCATAAACGAAAATCGTAAATACATTAATAAAACAAAAACAAATGCGCACATATAGAAATCTATAATTTTTGCCCACGTATATGTAGAAATTAACATTTTTATTTGTACAACCGGATGTCAAAACGATAAATAGAACATTAACATTATCAACAAGATCGATGGTTGCACAATATCTTAAAATACAACTCATAATTACATCCTCATTTTCCAAAGGAAATCAAAATACCTTTATATACACCAAATATGATATTTATGAGGCTCAAGTGTTATGAAAAATTAATTAAATTACTATAAAGTATATGTCCAAACGAAGCAGCAAAATCACGTAAAAATTACGTTCAAATGCCAAGTCAACCCGGAGAGAGAGAGAGAAGAGAGAGAAGAGAGAGAGAGAAATGAGAGAGAGAGGCTCAAAAACAAGACAAACTACTAAACGAAGCAGCAAAATCAAAGAAAAAAATTAAATCCAAAACGCAAATGGTGAAGTAAGTATATCATAAGAGAAAGAGAGAGAGAGAGAGAGAGAGAGAGAGAGTCCCAAGGGATAGCAGCAATGATAAATGAGACGAAGAAATGATGAGATAAACTTCCCATTTCTCTTGAATCCCGTCAACTGCCGTACCCTCATCCAAGAGCTAAATAAAATTGGAAAAGGGAGGAAATAAACAATAATAAAAATGAGTACAAGAAAAATATAGGTTTGGGATGTAACATGTTTTATTTGTTAGGAGGGGGTTTGTGTGTGGGAGGGTAACAAGGTGGGGGGTTAGAATTCGACCGAATTGCCGGGTCAGGGGGTTCTTGTGGTGTCACTCTCTCGGACTCAGTCCTCCCTCAGAATCTCTATCTGTGTCTTTGGGCGAGTTATTTATATCTCTGAGTATCCTTTAGGCAGGGGATCTCTCTCTCTCTCTCTCTCTCTCTCTCTCTCTCTCTCTCTCTCTCTCTCTTCTCTTTGTTAAACACAACACTGCCCTAAAATGGAAGACTGCAGGATATGCAAAAATACAAAACTGAGAAAAATGGTAGATACTCCCTTGCCTTGCTACTGATTTTGCAGATACTGCAAATGGGACCCCCTAAATACTCGTGGAAAGCACTGAAGAATCATTCTGAAACTGCAGTAACTTGTGCATTAGTGTTTCACGAGCCCAGTAGGTGGCATATCTCAATTTCGAAAATTTTGCAGATACTGCAGTTTTCAAAAAAGAATGGTGGTTCAAATCTCTCCTTCTCCGGAAGAGAGACCTAAAGAAGAGAGAGAGGTCTTTGAGAAACTCAGAGACTTCCGCGAGAGCAGACGATACTACATGTTCTTTGTAGTCACAGCACGACTTTCCTGTTACTAGTTTGATCCTTCCCCTCTAGACATCCGATACAACCTCTCGCTCTTCAATGATAAATGTTTCAGACCCAGAAAGGATGAGATAAACTTCCTGTTACTAGTTTGATCCTTCCCTTTAAACTCCTCAACCACTTGGCTGTAACATCTCCATCCAAGAGCCTTAACAAAATTTTCACCTTTCATTTTGAAAAAGGAAAATAAAATGAAGATAAAGAACTTGAGATGGTTCACTGGTGGAACTAAATGTTTGATAAAACTCGAATAAGTTGGGAAATTGAATTTAGAGTGTAGGGAGGGGGTAGCACTGGGACCTAATATGGGGGTCATTCAGCGCTGGAACGAACTGCCTTAGTAAGGATGATCTTGAAAGTGTCACTCCCCACCCCAGGAAAACTCAACAGTCCTTTCCGCACTCAGGATCAGTGTCTTGTTAGGAGAGGGCTTAATATCTCTGAGACAAGATCATTTATATTCCACAGCACTCCAAAAGAATTTTATTTAAATCTTTAATGAGGGAGGGTTGAAATGATTACGAGGAATCTGAAATCATTTCTACTCTCTCTCTCTCTTAGGGACTAATCTACTGTTCACCCTCGAGAGAGGTGAGAGAGAGAGAGAGAGCTTGAAGGTCTTCCTGTTTCCTGTTATAACCCAAATGCACTGAAAATTTCTGAATAACGACTGAAAATCTAAAAAAAAATTGATACAGCAAAAAATGAGAAAAATGGATAGATACTCCTTGAAATATACTACTAATTTTGCAGATACTGCAAATGGGACCCCTAAATACTCACAAGGGATAAAAGCATCAATAGGAATTTTATTCAGAAAGCTAAGGGATTAACTTGTTGTAAATTTTCTAGTGAATAATGATGAAAGTAGTGAATTGTTATAGATTACGTGAAAGTTGATGCATACAAGATGCTCACTGCAGTTTGACTGTCCTTTTAACAGCAACTGTCAAAGAAAGTTCAAAACTTTGTCCCTTCTGAAAAATATATGCTTACTTTCTTCTTTTTCCTTAGACACACTCTCATATAAATAATAAATTTTAAAAAATACTACATGCTCACTTTCTTTTTTTTTCTTCACACAAACTTTTGTATAAATAATAGATAGATGAACTTTAAGTAAGACACAGTCGAAGCATCGTTCTTATTGTTTATTTATGACGCTCTGTCCGGTGACATTATCAAAACTGAAAACAGTATCAGACAAGAAATGATAATGACAAAGAAACTTGAGATATACGAAAAACCTTGAAAGTTAAATAAAAATGAAAACAGGAAAACATTTTCATTTACATGTAAGGCAATCAGCCTGCTTCAATTTAATATGGATTTCTTCTTAAATTCTAAGTTTCTGTTCAATCCGCAATTTTACAAGAATGTTAACATTCTGTCTATTTACCATTACTTCACATTTGTTTACATGTTTACAATAGCTGTCCCTACTCTCGATAAATTTCCAACTGCATTATCATATTCATATAAAACAAGTTAAAAATGCGCCGAAGTTTCTTCAGCGCAATCGAGTTTTCTGTACAGCCGCAACAGCGTATAATCAAGGCCACCGAAAACAGATCTATCTTTCGGTGGTCTCGGTATAATAATGTATGAGCCGCGGCCCATGAAACTTTAACCACGGCCCGGTGGTGGCCTATCCATATGTTGCCAGAAACACGATTTTGGCTAACTTTAACCTTAAATAAAATAAAAAACTACTGAGGCTAGAGGGATGCAATTTGGTATGTTTGATGACTGGAGGGCAGATGATCAACATACATAATTTGCAGCCCTCTAGCCTCAGTGGTCTTGTAAGATCTGAGGGCAGACAGAAAAAGTGCGGACGGACAGACAAAGCCGGCACAATAGTTTTCTTTTACAGAAAACTAAAAATCAGTAATAATTTTGACTGTTTCGAGATATGTGCGGAAAAAGAGATTCTACTTGAAATCTGTCCTCGATTTTGTCACAAAATATAAACAAAGTCTTTGAATATTTATCAATACATTAATAATTATAACACATCCAAGAATTTTTATTCAAATCATAGGCAAAAGATTGTGTACCCACTTTTACAGCCCAATACTTCATCTCTTTCAGGAACAACCCATTATAAACAGAAGCTGAATCGGGAGGAAGCTTTCAGAAAAGACAATGAATGCATCCTGAAGTGCTACTGGAAGCGGAAGAAGTTTTTGAAGAGACAAGACACTTCAGAAGGGAAGTTCAAACTTCGAGACAAGTTTGAAGGAGAATAAGAACCGTTCGAGAGGTCCACCACAAGCCCCTTGGGAGGGGAGACAATCTGTCTGGGAGGCGGCTCTTCAAATACTTTAAGTTCATCTCTTTATTATTCATACAAACGTTTGTTTGAAGAAAAAGAAAGAAAGTGAACATTATTTTAAGTTTGTGTGAAGAAAAAGAAAGAAAGTGAGCATGTATTATTTTTCAAAATTTATTGTTTATGTGAAAGTGTGTCCAAAGAAAAAAGCAAGAATGTAAGCATATATTTTTCTGGAATATGAAAATACACATCATTCGGGAGCACTGCCCCCTTCAAATTCTTCTTAGGCCTTTGATAAGGGAAACCCAGAAAACGTCATTTTATGCGACGGAGCTCATTTCGTTCCGAGAGGCTCTGAAGGACACATTTTCAAAAATTAAAATAATTTCTTTATAAATGTCATTTCTGCCGTAAGAAGACGGAGCACATATGACGGTTTTACTGAATAAGGGATATAAAAGATATAAAAGTTCTTAACAAACGTCACTTTAGTCCACGAAAGATGGAACAGGAAGACTTTTCTTGCAAGAAAAAATGATCCTAATTATTACAAACTTTCTTCAACAACTAAGAAAAATACAACTAATTAAGTTGTGATAGGACTGGGGGTTTTCAGGATTTTTTTTCCCGAGGATTAGGCTCATTTGACAAATATTCCTTTTAAGGTTATTGCTTGTTTTTGTTCCATAAAACAACAACACTTTCTCCATATACTATCTCTATTCTTTTGTGTTTTTTTTTTTTTGCCGTCTGATCAGCGAAGTTGAGCAATCTTTGGTTCGGTCAGATATAAATATATATACGAATAATATACACACTCACACATACATACATACATATATATATACATACATATATGCATATGCATATATATATATATATATATATATATATATATATATATATATATATATATATATATATATATATATATATATATATATATATATATATATATATGTATACATACACACACACGTGTGTGCGTCTGTGTTTGATGACTATATCCAAATGACAAAATTTATAAATAAATATAAAATAATTTCCTAAGCATCGTCTTTCTTCGATGTTCAATTTTTATTCCCAAATTTCTGAAATATCTTACACAAACAAGTGATGAGATTTTCGTGTTATTTTGGCAAGCCAATGGGAATTTAGCTTAGACGAATTCTTGAAAAACAAAACAATAGTTATGTGGAAGCACAGCTTGATTGCTTTCTCTCTCTCTCTCTCTCTCTCTCTCTCTCTCTCTCTCTCTCTCTCTCTCTCTCTCTCTCTCTCTCTTCTCTGCAAGATCGAGAATAAACAGAAATTTATTTTTCAAGAATAAAAATATTCCTTTATTTAATTTGTACTAAATATAAATTCACCGGCGTTTGTGACAATTATCATGAATACAATAAATTTATAGTTATCATTAACTCCAACGATCACCAAGTAACAGACATAATTTATACAGTTATACTTAAAAGTTTGGGGTTAACAATTGAACCAAATAACAGACATAATTTATTCAACATATACTCCAGAACAATCACCAAATAAGAGTTACATAAAACCAAATTATACATTGTTATACTCAACGCCAACAATCACCAAATAACAGACATAATTTATACAGTTATTAAACTTAAAAAACCGCCAAAAAAAAAAAAAAATAAAAAATTATTTGACATTTTTTTAACAGTTGCACCACATATGAATGACCAACAATGTCACTTTCACTTGATAGTAACAGGGGACTCATAAGGTTGAAATTGTCTATACTTTCTACTTTTCCAGGAGGGGGTAAGAATTCACCGGGCACGGTTTTTCAACGTTTAATCAACAAAACCAAATAACAGACATAAATGATGATAATATTCACTGATAAACTCTCTCTCTTTTTATGCAAGATCGAAATAAACAGGTTTTTATTTTTCAAGAATAAAAATATTCCGTTAATTTGTAACACTCTAAATAAATTTATAGTAAATTACTCCAACAATCTCTAATAACATCTATACAGATCCTTCCCAAAATCAGCTGAAATGAATGAGTGTCCAAACCCTGATGTGTGAGCTGATTAGAGAAAGGTTTTCTGTCTACACATTACTTCTGATATATTAGACCAACAGTGAACAGAATGCTTGAAATATGGAGGTTTAGCTCTCTCTCTCTCTCTCTCTCTCTCTCTCTCTCTCTCTCTCTCTCTCTCTCTCTCTCTCTCTCTAGGTTTTCTTTCTATACATTACTTCTGATATATTAATTTGACCAACAGTGAACAGAATGTATGAAAAATGGAGGTTTATCTCTCTCTCTCTCTCTCTCTCTCTCTCTCTCTCTCTCTCTCTCTCTCTCTCTCTCTCTCTCTCTCTCTCATATATTTGAGCCAACAATACTTTTCCAAATACATAAACCTAGAACAATGAACCTTTGTAGCGTGTATACAAACATGCTGAATTTACACACGCCCACATACAATCTTTCAGTCATTTATATTTATAACAGGAGATTCCGGAAAACTTGATCATTTTGTGTATGAACATACGATTCTATATACGTTTTTATATACGTATCAACCTACGATATAACTATGTACGCCCACGTATTAAAATGATACGAATTTGCAAAAAAACCGTCAAGCTGATTTTATCATCAATGCTGACATTCTTATTTTGTATATTAACTCATCGCGGTGTGATTTTCGTATAAAAGAAAGAAAACATAGGATAATTTGTCAGCCATAATAATAATAATAAGCATTTTAGGGAACAATAACAACAATTACAAGAAAAAATTTAAACCCTATTGCATAATATCTGCAAATGCAACTAGACCAATAACTAGCCGGAATACCATTACTCTACTTACAGAGCTTGCCTTTAAGCGCCTGTCAGCTGTGGGCGTCCTGGTTTGGGCGGATGTGGGCGTCTGTAAGACAAAGAAGACCTCATGTATAAACCTTTCATACTGCTAATCAACATAAATAGCAAAAAATATCAAGCAAGGTTTTATTTGCCCTTAGAAATCAGTAATTCTGATTTTCAACCACATTTACGCTTATACATATACATACATACATATATATACGTATAACATATATATTATATATACATACATATATTTATAATATATATATACACATATATATATACATATATTTATATAATCATACATAAAACGTTTTTAATATAATAATTTATAACTTTGCTGACAGACAATTATCATTAACTGGTCCTAAATTACTGGTAAAAATATTCTCTCTCTCTCTCTCTCTCTCTCTCTCTCTCTCTCTCTCTCTCTCTCTCTCTCTCTCTCTCTCATTAACAGCTCCCGATATTCCCAAAGCACTTTCGAGATAAAACCTTAGCATAATGATCATGCCGTTAATCCGATTTTTCCTGAAAATGAGAGAGAGAGAGAGAGAGAGAGAGAGAGAGAGAGAGAGAGAGAGAGAGAGAGAGAGAGAGAGAGAGAGAGCGGAATTCAAGATGGTGTTACTATGCTTATCTCTGCAAAGTTTTATACTCGTAAGGCCTTTAATATTAATCTTTGTAATTCTTTAAGATAATAACCAATGTTAAAACACCTGAAAATGAAAAATAACAGGAAAATGAAAGGAAATATAAAAAGCTGCAAATAAAGACGAGTAGAAAACAAACATAAAACAATTCAGTAGCATGACTTCCCCGTATGGCGGTAGTGCCGCCAGTGCACCTCATGCGGTGCACTGTAGGCATTGCTTAAGGTTCTTTGCAGCGTGCCTTCGGCCCCTAGCTGCAACCCCTTTCATTCATTTTACTGAACCTCATTTCAAATTCTCTTTCTTCCATCTTACTTTCCACTCTCGCTGAACGATCTCATAGGTCCCTTTCAAACCTTTTACTGTCTTTGGCAGCGCTGAAATTATATATTCAATTTAGTTCAGTAGCATAACTTTCATGAAATTGTTAAAGAGACAAATTACACTTGATAAAAATGATATTTTAAATCTAGTTACATGATATATGAAATGATTCAAAGGAGCACAATACCTTGAAAATAAAAGCTACGTGGAAACTGAATTTCCATTAGAAAATAATAAATTTCGATTAGAAAATAATTAATTTCCATCAGAAAATAATAAATTTCCATTAGAAAATGATAAATTTCCACTAGAAAATCATACATTTCCATTAGAAAGTAATAAATTTCCATTAGAAAATAATACACTTCCATTAGAAAATAACAAATTTCCATTAGAAAATAATGAACGACATTTTCCTCCCAAGACTTTCTGGCTGATCTTGCCGTCACATTTTCGGGCGAGGTGAAATTTCTCGCCTCAGTCTCGAAATGTGGGACCAAAATTACGGGGAAGGCGAAGAGGCAGCAAAATGGGATTTGACAAAGCACATTATGACGCTGTAAGGAGATTAGGAATCCCTGTTAAGGGTGAGAATTTTAGAGTACTATCTTCTCTCTCTCTCTCTCAACGGAGACGTAATTATCTATCCACTTTATATAGAAATTTGGATTAAAAAAAACGCCTTTCGTGCATATCAGCTCATTACTGACAATACTAAGCACAAAATATTGCTGTCAATTCTTATGACATGAGAGACCCCGTCGTGTCAAATCCTAGCGAGTTCGTAGGGTAAAATCCTCGCGACCTAATCGTAAGTAATCTTGGCTCATTCGTCGTGTCAAATCCTAGCGAGCTCGTAGGGTAAAATCCTCGCAACCTTGTCGTAAGTAACCGTGACTCATTCGTCGTGTCAAATCCTAGCTAGTTCGTAGGGTAAAATCCTCCAGACCTAGTCGTAAGAAATCGTGGCTCACTCGTCGTGTCAAATCCTGGCGACTATCGTTGGGTCAAATCCCTGCGACTTAGTCGTAAGTAATCGTAGCTCATTCGTCGACTCAAATCCTAGCTAGTTCGCAAGGTTAAATCCTCCCGACCTAGTCGTAAGAAATCGAGGAGAGTTTGTTGTGTCAAATCCTAGCGAGTTCGTAATGTAAAGTCCTCGCGACCTCGTCGTAAGAAATCGCGGATCATTCGTCGTGTCAAATCCTAGCGAGCTCGTAGGGTAAAATCCCGGCGACCTCGTCGTGAGTAATCGTGGCAAGTTCGCGGTGCCAAATCCCAGCGAGTTCGCGATCGCGAAAAAAAACGCAACGAAATCGCCGACCGGAAGCTACAACGAAGTATATTTTGGAAATCAATACTGCTCACAGGAGGACCAGTTAAAAGCCAAGGATTAATTCTCCAGCTCCCAATAATCAATTCTTTTTCTCCTTGACATTTCAGAACAATGACGTTGGCAGTTACAAGAGTCTTTGTATGTCACAAAAATTAAAAAGCTTTACAGTATTTAAAAAGCAATACTGTCAATGGGAGTCTTATATAATGCAATCTTAACACCGCCATTCACGAGAATATCTGAGAAATATTATTCCCTTATTTCCTTCTAGTTCTCCCTTCGGGATCATCCCTCGTGGTGGCCAAAGATGAACTTCGGATACATGAATAAAACTGTAAAAAACTTGCAGATATAAAAACGTCGATTAACTACTATAAATCAATACGAAGTAAAATTTATACAAAAACTGACAAAATAATAAGCCGCTTGTACCAAGTTCCCATTTCCACATTCACAAATCATTTTGGAAAATTTAGACAGTCCTTGACACTCCTTTTCATACGTAGTTGCTAGCTGACCTTAATACGTTCTTGTAAAATACACAAGATTTAGAGACTAGAGTTAGCCAGTTCAGGGCCAGGCTACTAGAAGAGGCGCACCTCTCGTGTGGTTGATCATAAACGTGTGGAGATTTTGCGAGTGAGTGAGTGAGTGAAGGGATTTCTTGAAGTAGTGAAATTTCTTGCATATCAGAAAGGTTATTTGCTTTAAAATATTATCTATTTCTCGTGTTATTTACGACTACTGACATAACTACGGATTTGCTGTGAGCTACCAAAGGAAAAGCGCAGGTATCATGAAATGGCATTCTCTCCCCCTCTCTCTCATATATATATATATATATATGTGTGTATATATA
>NC_089796.1:7770363-7787863 GCF_040412425.1 Macrobrachium rosenbergii | reverse complement strand
CTAGAGAGAGAGAGACTTTATCTAAGTAGAGAGAGAGAAGAGAGAGATTAAGGTCAGCCCATTTATTATTGAGAAGTTCATAACAATGAAAGAGAGAGAGAGAGAGAGAGAGAGAGAGAGAGAGAGAGAGAGAGAGACTTTATAAGAAGTAGCGTTAATGAGGCTTATTAAGCAGCCCATTTCATTACAACTTCATAACAATGAAAGGCAATTAAGGCCCTTCACTCTTGGGAAACAAAAGAAATTTCTGTTGTCATCAGGACAATTTAACCGGTCAAAATTCTAAAGAAGAGAGAGAGAGAGAGAGAGAGAGAGAGAGAGAGAGGAAAGTTATGTAACTGTTCTTAGTGCAAAGAATGGGCAAACGGACAAATAACTATATCATTTATATAGTTCAAGATCTATGCATACACTTATTTTTATAAACCTTTGTCACACATCATCGCTTTGGAAGCTTCCTCTCAAACATGTACAAATGGAACTTAACTGAAATTTACCGAACTGACAGTGGTCAGTCTTAACCCCCCCCCCAGTATTTTAATCAGTAATTTCGTGTATGATTAAAATAGACGTGAATTGAATATAGAATTAGGCCAAAGGTCAAGCGCTGGGACCTATGAGGCCATTCAGCTCTGAAACGGAAATTGACAGAAAAAGGTTTGAAAGGTATAACAGGAGAAAAAAAAAAGTATACCTTAGTTTTACCAGACCACTGAGCTGATTAACAGCTCTCCTAGAGAGGGCTGGCCAGAAGGATTAGACTTATTTAACGTGGCTAAGAACCAATTGGTTACTTAGCAACGGGACCTACAGCTTATTGTGGAATCCGAACCACATTATAGCGAGAAATGAATTTCTATCACCAGAAATAAATTCCTCTAACTCTTCATTAGCCGGCCGGAGAGTCGAACTGGGGACTAACGACTGCAAGGCCACAACTCTACCGACTCGCCCAAGGAAGAGCTTATAACAGGAGGAAAACCTCAAAGCAGTTGCACTATGAATCGATTGTTAGGAGAGGGTAGAAAGTCAGACGGAAGAATGAGAATATGAAAGGTGGTACAGTACAAGGAACGAAAGGGGTAATAGCTAGGGGCCGAAGGCACGCTGCAAAGAACATTAAGTTATGCCTACAGTGCACCGCATGAAAATAGACAGTTTGATATGCACTGCAAAAACTGCAGCTTTAAAATTAACATTCAGTTTGATATGCAATCAAAAACTGCAAAATTAAAGTGAATTGTCGTTCAAAATCTGCATTCATATAAAGTTCTGATTTACAACACTGAAACTGTTATAAAATTCACGTATATGAAATGACATGGGGTATATCAGTGATGAAATTTCATATCACATTTATTTCAAGCTAACCACAGCAGACCTTCCCCTGTTATATTATTATTAATATTATTATTCAGATGATGAAACCTATTCATATGGAACAAGCTCACAGGAGCCACTGACTTGAAATTCAAGCTTCCAAAGAATGTAATGGTGTTCATTGAGAAGAAGTAAGAGGAAGTAAGAGGAGGTAAAGGGAAATACAGAAAGAAGAGATCCCACTTATTAAAAAAGAAAAAATAAATTAATAAATTAACAATCAGATAAAAATGTATTAAAATGCAAGAGAATAGTATTAGGGTAGTAATGTATTGCAATTTGGTAATATGACGAAATTACTTATCTCATTGTTTCCCTTTTCCTTCCTGGCTGTAACTTTGTTCGTACAATCATCAAGTTTTTACCTTTTTCGTGATTTAAAATCAAACATATATGTATATATATATATATATATATATATATATATATATATATATATTATATATATATATATATATATATATATATGTATGTAGTTTCTGATACATTATATTGTCGACCCGTTTCAGCTGAGAATGGACAACGCACAGGACGACTTCGAAGAGTTCGTCATCACACTGAAGGACGAAAATGCCATACACAACTTGATAAGAGGGACGTACGTGGATCGGGAACCGCTAGTAAGTGTATCCAGCTACCTTGATTTTCACATTATTATTATTATTATTATTATTATTATTATTATTATTATTATTATTATTATTATTCCAAGATCCACATCGATCAAAATTTAAAAGATTATTATTATTATTATTATTATTATTATTATTATTATTATTATTATTATTATTATTATTATTATTATTCCAATAATAGTAATAATCGTTTTTTTAAATTTTGATCAATGTGGATCTTGGAATAATAATAATAATAATAATAATAATAATAATAATAATAATAATAATAATTATTATTATTATTATTATTATTATTATTATTATTATTATTATAGTCGTCTTTTAAATATTGATCGATATGGATACTGGAAAAAATAATAATAATAATTAGTCACTTCCACCATGATCACAATCATCGCCACCTGCCACCCCTCCCTCCCCAGTGCCTGGGCCTCCACATGACCTTCGAGGAGTTCCTTCCCTACATGAAGAAGTCGCTGACGCCCACCTTCGAGAGCGAGGTCAGCATCGGCGTGAGGGACAGCGCCTCCGGAAGACTCGTCGCCTTCATGCTCAACCGAGTCCTCGTTCCCGAGGGCGACCTCGAAATATTCGGCGAAGGGGGACTCGAGACCGAAAAGGTAATTTCGTCTTTTTATATATATAAAGTTATGTTATTGACTGAATGGAATATAAAATTTTGGCCAAAGGCCAAGCGCTGGGACCTTTGAGGTCATTCAGCGCTGAAAGGGAAATTGAGAGTAAAGCAGGTTTTACAGGTGTAACAGGATGAAAATCTCGCAGTTGCACTATGAAACTATTGTTAGGAGAGAGTGGAAAGTAAGATGGGAGAAAGAGAATATGAACAGAGGTATTTTAAAATGAATGAAAGGGGTTGCAGCTAGGGGCCGAAGGGACGTTGCAAAGAACCTTAAGTAATGCCTACACTGCACCGCGTGAGGCGCACTGACAGCATTGCCCCCTACGGAGAAAGTTATGTCATTGTTTGGGCTTAGCTTTCGTTTTTTAAAGTAGTTAATCAACACTCAATCCGAAGGAAGGTTTGAAATTGCAAGCATGCACAAGATTTACGCAAAAGCTTTTGAGAACTTATCCATAATTCTGTGAGCTCATTTTTGTAATACATACTTTAATGAATTCCGGATCTAATTACACCTCAAGGCTGCTTATACCTGACCGTTAAGATCTGTGGCAAGTTTCATTAACTTGTATTTTTGCTACAAGGAAGAGTCCAAAACTACTCTTAAATCCGGGCCAGGAACCGGCATGGATGTATAAACGCTTATTAGATAGTTGAAAAAAACTGAATGGATATCCACAAAGAACATAATTAATCCTCACAGCTGATCAGTTCTACTTTTACAGTCGAACAAGTACTCGAAAGTGCTCCACGACCTGTGTGCTGGCGTCGACATCCTTAAAAACGGAAGATTTAACAAGCAGTTGGAGCTGCAGTGCCTCTGCGTTCACCCCAACTACGGCAACAAGGGCCTCGGAATGAAGCTCGTTCGGGTAAGAAATTAATGGCCATCTTTATTCTGAGTTAGGTTTGAGGAGACTCTTAAACACTCTAGAAATACTCATTTGATTTGCCCTCATGAGAAATTCTGTGTATGCACGAAAATACTTACTCAGACACCATAACTTTGGTGTGATTTCATTATGAGATCTACTTAGGCTTGTCAGTCGCTCCTGTAGGATCTACATAAAGGTAATTTTCATTTTAAGTTATATTTAGACTAACAATCACTCACTAGGACAGATACATTTGATTGGCTTTAATCACTGTATTTGAGTCTTCCGGCCATTCCACCGAAAAAAAATTACTGATTTTCTTTCAAAATTGTTTATGTCTGTCAGGTGCCTTTGAGCAAACCAGGCAATTTAATCAGGTTTCCGTTAGGTAATCTGCTGCCTCGATTCATTACCATTTAAACCAGGCTAATTAGGCACAAAATAAACAAGTAAAAAATGCAACGAAGTTTCTTCGGCGCAATCGAGTTTTCTGTACAGCGTATAATGCTGTATGAAACTTTCAGCCACGGCCCATGAAACTCTTAGCCGCGGCCTATGAAACTCAGTCATGGTCTGCTGATGGCCTAAGCCACCGCCCATGAACTTTTAGCCGCGGCCCATGAAACTCAGCTGCGGTCCGGTGGTGGCCTGTGTTGTTGGTACCTATAAATAAAATAAATTATGACTAACTTTAACCTTAAATAAAATAAAAACTACTGAGTCTACAGCGCTGCAGTTTGTTATGTTTGATGATTGGAGGATGGATGATCAAAATACCAATTTGCAGCCCTCTAGCCTCAGTAGTTTTTAAGATCTAAGGACGGACAGAAAAAGTGCTTACAGAAAAAGGTGCGGACAGCATAAAGTGCGGACGGACAGACAAAGCCGGCACAATAGTTTCCTTTTACAGAAAACTAAAACCTGACTAAGCCCTTGAAAACTATTACCCAAATTCGTTAAATGACCCCTAACTTTCATCCTCCCTGACCAGCTGAGCGAGGAGAAGGGCAAAGGACCTTGGCTGCGACGTGGCCACCATCCAAGCGGTGAGCGCCATCACCGACCACATAGCCAAGAAGACGGGATACACGACGGTCCGTCGAATTGACGCCAGGGACATCACGGACGAGACGGGAAGTCCCCTGCTCGACTTGGAGGCCGTCAGGGAAGGGACAGGAACCTCCCACTTCACCTACTACATGAAGAAGCTCTAGGGAGGGATGCCTAAGCCTCCTTGTACAGTTGTTACTTGACAGACAATTACCTTTTTTAATCACTCTGCCGGCGTCTAGACTGCTTCCTTGTGACCCACTGCCACATGCTCCACGGTGCTAAGGTTTGCTGCAAGTTTCACCAACCCTTTCCTTTACAAGTGGACAAAAACAAAACTCTCGGCCATTGTTTTCATATTCATAAACCGCCCCCCCCCCCTTCCCCGAGAATTACAATAAAATGAGTGAATTAAGAAATGGTCATATCGTCTTTCAGAAATATTACTTAATATTTAAATAAAGACGCGTCATTAAAAGTTTCACCAGTCCTTTTCTTATAAGTGGACTTGAGACCGTCATAAGACTGTCTTTTAGCAAAGTCTTCATAAGAGAGAGAGAGAGAGAGAGAGAGAGAGAGAGAGAGAGAGAGAGAGAGAGAGACCTACTTAACCATTTGCCTTTCGAGATGGAGGTAAATGACGTGTGGCCCACCTCAGATGTTACACTGACCAGGGAAAGTCAAGTGGATATTGGATGCTCCCACTCAACCTCTGAGAGCATTTATCTGCCCTTAAATGGGATTATTCTCTTTCTCTCCCTCTCTCTAAGTAACAGGTAAACTTATCCTCATGTGGAACTGGGAGGTTCAAAGTCGTGAAGATCAAAATTTTTACAGCTGAGAAGTACGAGGAAGCTTCACCTGTGAGGTGAGCTCTTAGATCTCAATAATAAATATACCTATAAACCATTACACCTGTATCTCAGCAAGCACAGACAAGTCTAATCAGTTCAGCGTATGAGATTTTCCTAAAAATATTTCCATGAAAATAATGATATCCAAGTTATTCGAGTTACTGAACAATGACAAACAAATTGAGGAAGATTTGTTTTGTCATATTCTCAGACTTTCCCTTGAAGTGGAAAGGTCAAAATATAAGAGAATATATAGTCAGCTGGCTATCAGGTTCTCGTACTGGAAAATATACCAAACGTTATCGCATAATCATAACGACAGAACATTTTCCCAATAATTACATCGCAAAGGCGTTTTCGTATCTGAAAGGGAACGATTTTGAAAAAATTATAACAGAAGGTTTTTCTGTTCTCACACCGACAGGACGTTTTCGTACAACTGAAATGACAGTCTTGTCCAATCACTTTCTTATCATTACAAAAAAAAAATAAAAAAATATATAACAACATGGTTAGAAAGACAATCATACAAATGATGAGACAAAAATGCTCATTTGGCGTCTTAAATATATACAGCAACACAAATTTTGTAGCGTTTAAATATATAAAACAAATTAATGTAGAGCTGGAAGGATATTTATCATTTAATGGATAAGAACACTTGGCCAATTTATAATGCCAAAAGCTACAGGCAAGAATTTACCTATCAGAGCTGAAGTCGAGAATCTGATAAAAGGATATTTATCATTTTCAATTCTGTAAGAACACTTCTGCAAAGGACAAAGTATCCTAAAGAAGTCCAAAGATGAAGCGAGACTTTTCCTTTTTTTAAGGTCCATCCCGTTATCAAAATGCATAAAAAAATGTGACGTCATCCTACCCAAAAGAACAATTCCGGTCTAAAGTGACAAAAACTTTTAGATAAAAGATGCCCCCTTCCGGGGAGGGGGCGTTTGCAAATTACTATACTTCGGCGATAACTCCGGGTGAACAAGGACCCATTCTTTACAAAGCGTCGGGTGACCGCCACTGATTGGCTCGTATACATCTCATTGGCTGACCAATCAGCGAGAGCAAATCCTCGCAAATATCACAAGGAAACCGGGACTGCAAATTCCAGGCGACGTCGCCCTGGAAGATTTATGGAAGGTCTCGTAAACATCGCTGGAACCAGTGTCCCGGGCGGGAGAGAAAATGGAAGGGGAAAAGAAGAAGGGAAAGGAAAGGATAATGTTGCAAAAGGAGAAGGAAGGACATTTTATATCCTATACTGAGGGAGGGTGGTCTTATCGGAAAGGACACACAAAGCTTCATAAAATCGGTTGTTCTATCAATAAAACAAGCAGTTAAAAACGTTTCCAGTGCGTAAGTGAACTGTAATCATTATAAAGTATGCTCAAGAAAAGCCTGTTACTCTGAAATCAATATTATTTACCCAAAACTATCAGTCTTATTGCTATTCATCCATGTTACGGTAACATGACAAAATTATTTAGTTTCACATTTACTCTATAATGCATCACCTTTACACTCAACAATTTAGTCCCGAGAAAATCATACGCTAAGCACTGGAAACAAATCATACAATTGTTAGATACCAGCATCAACATGTAAAAAACGCACCGAAGTTTGCGCAATCACTTTTTTTTTCTTTTACAGCCGCTACAGCGTATATTGAAGGCCACCTAAAATGGATCTATCTTTCGGTGGTCTCGGTATAATGTTGTATGAGCCGCGGCCCATGAAACTTTAACCACGGAACGGTGGTGGCCTATCCTAAATCGTTGCCAGAAGCACGATTATGGCTAACTTTAACCTTAAATAAAACAAAAACTGCCGAGGCTAGAGGGCTGCAATTTGGTATGTTTGATGATTGGAGCGTGGATGATCAACATAGCAATTTGCAGTCCTCTAGCCTCAGTAGTTTATAAAATCTGAGGGCGGACAGAAAACGGCACAATAGTTTTCTATTACAGAAAACTAAAATTAAAACCGATAAAAAATCGAAATGTAAGATATAAGATACTCTACTAAAAATCTTGTCCATTAAATACCTTAATGGAATGGAATGGAATATAAAATCTAGGCCTAAAAGACCAAGCCCTGGGACCTATGAGGTCACTCAGCGTTGAAAGACAAATTTAGAGTAAAAAGGTTGCTCTATGAAACGACTGTTAGAGGAGGGTGGAAAGTAAGATGGAAGAAAGAAACTATGAACGGAGGTACAGTAAACGGAATCAAAGGGGTTGCAGGTAGGGGTCGAAGGGACGCTGCAAAGAACCTAAATAATGCCTACAGTGCACCCGGTGAGATGCACTAACGCAACTAACCCCCTACCGGATAAAAGACACTAATGTTCAGCAGTGCTTTCCAATGTGATACACTAAAGCTATTTTCTAAGAAACGTAAAAGACTCACTTCCAGAATTTATTGAGCGAATAATTGTAAATATCTTCACTCACCAAAGACACAAAGTAAACACATCGGTGATTATTAACATAATATGTCCCTCCATCCTGATCTAAGAAAAAAATTGAAAATATATAAAATACTCGATATGAAAAATGCAAAAATAAATAATGCACTTAATTTTGGATTCAAAATGGGAATAAATAAAAACAACAACAATCTGTATTACCGAGCGACACTTTCTGTAAGACTCGTATCCCACCACCCACAGCAACAGCATAATAATCCAATATTCTTGGAATATCTGTAAAAACAAAAAGTACCTTCGAGGAACCGCTGAGCTTAGCCCTGGTTTGGCCAACCTCCTTGTCGCGGACACCAATATTTCCACCCAATAATATTCTCCCACAGTCGAAGCAGATCTCGTGCTGGTGTGTTTATGACAACCGGCTTCTCCTGAATATTAATCGTATTCTGTTTGGCAGTCTGGTAAGGCATTTCCTCGTTTAGCCTCTTGACATTTCAATTTTTTTCTTTATTTCATTTCGTCAGTGTCAGGTTCAACCTTTTTGGTTTTCTGAAAAGAAAACTATTGTGGCGGCTTTGTCTGTCCGCCGGCACTTTATTCTGTCAGCACTTTTTTCTGTCCGCCCCAGATCTTAAAAACTACTACCGCTAGAGGGCTGCAAATTGGTTCGTTGATCATCCACCCTCCAATCATCAAACTTACCAAATTGCAGCCCTCTAGACTCGGTAGTTTTTTTTTTTTTGACTGAAGGTTAAAGTTAGCCATAATCGTGCTTCTGGCAACGCAACAACACAGGCCACCACGGCCGGCTGAGAGTTTCATGGGCCGTGGCTCATACAGCGTTTTACCGAGACCACCTAAAGATAGATCTGTTTTCGGTGGCCTTGATTATGCGCTGTACAGAAAACTCGATTACGCCGAAGAAACTTCGGTGCATATTTTACTTATTATTTAAGTATGTGATTTCTAAATATTCTGATGTTCACATATGAAATTTCCACTGCTGATTTACTTGTGATCACCTTCCACTTTGCGCCTGGAAATGGTATTATAAGGAGACCAAATCCGATGAACAGACATATCTAAGAATAAAACCGGAACTGCAAAGGTTTCACTGAAGTTTTCTACCAATACAAAGCCACTCTAAAGAAAAATGAAGGGGGACTGACTGATCAAACAGCAATGATCTTGCACTCAAAATTTTCGAGGTATCCATGAGAATGGAATGTGGTAATGCATATATATATATATATATATATATATATATATATATATATATATATATATATATATATATATATGCATCCGTATATATATATATATATATATGTATATATATATATATATATATATATATATATATATATATATATAATATATATATATATATATATATATAATTTTATGTTATGTTATATATATGTGCATATATATGTGTATATATGTATATACGTGTACACACACATATATGCATATATAGACATATATATTAGCACATAAGTAATAACTTCACAAACAGCGTGACCGGTCAATTTGCTAATCAGATGTGTATCTATTTGCACGTGTATATTTAGCTTATAATGACTGAAGATGCATATAAATGACACATTGTAGGCAGTCACTTTGATACTAATCAATGAAGCCACGAAAGTCAGCTTTGCGCAAAAAATATTCTATAACCTTGTGAAATGGCTTTTTTGAAAACTTCCTTCCTTCGTGTTAACCTTCCGAGTAAATCACCAGAACTAACAGCGACGCTCCACCTCATAACTTTAACGAGAGTCATAAATCCCGAAAGCAGTTCCAGCAATGTTTTAAGAGATTCATTCTAGGTCTGGGATTTGTCACCAAAATGGCTCATTATGTGATGCCCCCGACGGCGCCACAGACCCCTTATTACGTAACGACAGACAACTGCCTACAACAGCCTTGGGCCGCGTTTAAACGAATCAGTGCTTCCATGTGGGCAACAGCGAGCTACGTAATGTGGCTTTACTTGCTCATATTCCTCCAGGGCTTTGAGTCACTGGTAGCACTTGGTAACATTATGAATGAACAAACCGGCGGCTATTTGAAGAATCCGGTGTTTGAACGACCCCGTGTCAGTTTAGGGTGTCGTATCAGACCACCCCTCCAAAAATCGATAGGCTACTGAGCCTAAGGAAAACCAGTTCTCCGTAAGACCAATAGTTAAGAGGTATGTCTTGTATTATGTTATTGCAATGACAAGTCGACGTTATGGTGTCAATTTAAACGCATGGTGGTACCTAGATTTCACTTAGGCCTAGGAGTTGGTAGCTTATGAAAATCTATATCGTATTCACCAAAGTGAAACTTAGATTTGAATCCCAGTTATATTAGCAAGAAATGGTAACCCAGTGATCAGTATTCTAAAGGCCTTTGGCTGGTATGGTCTCCCAAAGAAATAAAATGATCTGTGATATGACAATTTCAAAAGCCGAATTAATGCAACCGCAAACCTCTCATATTCCTTGATAAATACTCAGTCTATTAATCCTTCATAAAATGTGTAATCTGCAATTTGATTACGTCAATATTTAGGTTCACGCACACAAAGCTCATTTTCCTTCCAAATATTTATACTGTTGTTTGATCTATACTATTAAAAAAAATCATCATAAGAAACGTACACTGCAATCAAATGTTACAAGAGTTATAAAGTATATTCTTTGTGGTTTTAGTAAGAAGCTCTTTCATACCATATTCAAATTCCTTCAGTCGTCATCAATATTCTTTGCCCCTTCAGCACCGATTACCATACCTATAGACTCGTATATCGTTATCTCAGGTCGCCGTCAATACGAATTACCATATCCATGGACCAGATCCTTTTAACACCCATTTCCCTCTCGCTGTGATGTTTACCATATGTATGAGGTCACCTTTATCACAAACCAATCCTTCACCATTAATCTTGTACTCCTTAACCGACCTCTCACTGATAGAGTCGCGCCAGTTTACGTAAGATTGATCCACATTCTTACCCTTTCCAAGATGTTTCGTTATTCAAACGATAACCGCTTTTAAAGTATATTTGAAATTCTCTTAGGCAGTTTGTATGCGTAATTTATGTTTGTACATACACACACACACACACACACACATATATATATATATATATATATATATATATATATATATATATATATATATATATATATATATATATATATATATATATATAATAATATATATATATATATATATATATTGAGAGTTTGAATATAGAATTTAGGCCAAAGGCCAAGCACTGGGACCTATGAAGCCATTCAGGGTTGAAATGGAAATTGACAGTAAAAGATTTGAAAGGTGTAACACGAGGAAAACCTCGCGGTTTGCACTGATTCAATTGTTAGGAGAGGGTGGAAAGTAAGATGAAGAAAGAGAATATAAAAGGACGTACAGTAAAAGGAACGAAAGGGATCGCAGCTAGGGGCCGAAAGCACGCTGCAAACAGCCTTAAGTAATGATGCGGTGCACTGGCGGAACTACCCCAACATGGGGTGCACTGGCGGTACTATCCTAACACGGTAGAGAGAGAGAGAGAGAGAGACTGCGAACTCCTGGCTTGGCGAAGTGATTTACGCGCGTTCTCTTCACGCCTGCTACCCCTCAATTGACTTACGATCAGCCTAGGCATATAATCATTTTCTTACAATAACGATTGTCATTATTAATTTTACAAGATAGTGAAGGAAGTTTGCAGAAGGCTCTACTAAAGACGTGTTTTAGTATAAATGATGTACAAATATATGTAGGTAGGCTAAACACCACTTGCCTATAAATGAAATGTACAGTACATAGCCTATATTCATGAATTTATGACGAAATTGTAGCCTATTTCGCAACAAACTGAGCCTTTTATTACATACAGGTAATATTTGAACAAAGATCTTAAAGAATTCTAGCTAGAGATACTAGTAAGTCATTTCCATTAAAACAAGAATTTAATGTATAGTGGTGTGATCTCTGGCTGTACTTACATTGTTGTCAATATGGTGGCCGCGCAGGTGCTCGAGTGCTCACTTCAGATTTTCTCTTAGCATTCACTTATTCCGTATACATTTATCTGCACTACTAATGGTAATATATATTTCACCGTATAGTACATAACTAATCAACAGCGGCGATGTGCACATACACAGCGAGGTTGTCTTAAAAAAGCCAAAAACGCACCACAACGCGGACCACACTACAACTTCCAAACGATTTCGTAAACCAGAGAACAGTACACAAACAAGCATACCTAAGGATTAGCCGTTTTCTATACAAAACTAGTTATCAAAACAACTGAAAAATTACCCTTACCATGACTATAATTTTCCGAAATTGCAACGCAACATAAACTTAATTTTCTAAATGTTACTTGCATCGGTTAAACATGGCCCTCCCCCCCTTTTCTAAACTCTACCTAGAACAATTGCGCTCTCGCAGAGCCGCTGTTCTGATTTTCAACATGACCAATGAGGAGGAATACCGTCAGGTGTTCGGAGGCATTTATTCTTTAACTTTTACATATTGATATAATTGTGGATATTTAATATACAACAATTTAATCACGAGACGGTGATTTTTTTAGCGTGATTACTAACGTAAAGAATAAAGGGTTCAAGAATATGGAAACAGTCTTATAAAAACAGGTGTGGTGTTGACCGTCTTGTTTTCCTGTTTGAGACTGTCGTGTTCTCTTTCATATCCTCGTAACCTTTGACAGTAACCGTTACGTAAAGTCTCAAATGCTCTGTGATACTGGGAGTGGGTTTTTTATTATTTTATTTTTTTTTTTTTTAGGTTTCAAATGAGACTGTAGAATATACAGTAATGAAAAGAGTGTAGTCGTTGAAAAGGAATTTTGGATTCAATGCTTAGACCGACGCCAAACTTCGTTTTTGAAAAAGCCAAGAAGAATGTTATATCAAACTAAGGAAAGTTGTGCTTAAGTACAGCGAGATATTTCAACAGTAACCGTATGTGAATTCTCGAATGCTCAGTGTTACGAAGATTAACGTTTTTTATAACTTTTTTTTTTTTGAAACTGGAAGTTACAGTAATGAATACAGTGCGGTTGTTTCACCATGAATTTTTGTACTCGCTGCTTAGGCCTAGGCTTAATCTGGAGTATTTGAAAAATCCAGGAGAACCGTTTTATGCAACAAAAAGATAACTCTTCCTACGTACAGCAAGACATTTTAAATGGAACCAGACCAAAAAGTTACCAGAAATCCGGAGGAAAACAACATATCATCAAGATTATCATCAGGAGTGTTTCAACATGGATTAACACAAGCCTCGAAACCATAATTTGTCTAGCATTTTAAAATAAAATACAACCCCACACCAATTACGCTCCAGCCTTAAGGTTTATTCCGTGTTCATACGATAATTAAACGGCTATATATAATTTCTATGACGATGAAAGGATAAACGTAATTCGCCTTGGGCCATGTTCCGTGCTCTCGATAGTGGAATCTTGTTATACTGACAACCCAGCAGCTGGTCGATCGCGCCACTTCCAAATTGTAAGTACAGTATTCGTTTGTGGATATATTACTGTATTAGCCAACATTCTATATTGATTTATATGGAGTTAACATACCCTAAAACATATTCCTGTTTTCGACGCCACTGATTTGCATTTTTTATTCAGGTTCTTAATAGCCTAATGACTTTTCATAAGCAATTTATATAGTTTGTCGTTTAGGCTAGGTGGTTGTGTATTATTTATGGTTGTCATTAGCAGCTTTGTACGATAAATAACGAAGCTGATTCTTTGGTTGCATCGATGAATGACAAACTGGTATCGTGATAACGGGGATGAAGGGATTCCACAAACCTTTAGCGTTAACCCTAGACTATTTTACACTTGTCTGTCTTCAAATACTTGCCCAGGGTGTATATATTCTTAGTATTATGCTAACCCCACATGTAACTATGCTTTTTATTGATTTTATCATCTTGTTTTTATTTTTGTTTGTTAACATTGTTAGGCCTCGTTATCGCACAGCTCCTTGGAAATGAACCAATTATACCTCACTGAAATGACGCTATTTCCAAGGTTCGAATGCGAATTTCACTTTTAAGAAGAAACCCATACTCATATTAAAACACGGTTTCTCACCACACAGCAAGATTGGGGATGCTTTATCTTTTCGCATGACGCAGGAATATTTGTAATACCTTAAACGCGAAGTAATGTTTGAATGTGAAGTATGTTTTCCTCATTAGTTTTATGCAAACGTACAATATTATGGTCAGACTCGCTATTGATATTCCATACATTCAATTGAATTGATTTTGAAACGTAATAGGCTATCATTAGCAATCTGATGGAGGTGGGAAACACTGATATTAATATATAATAGCAGCGGCAAGCGGCAAAAGAGACTGCCATAATCATTATGAGAGGCGATCCAGCCAAGTGAGACTACTGTAGAAAGCTGGACGTTAGTGAAATCCTCATGAAATAAGTGATAATCTGAGGCTATAATCTCATGGCGTTTAGAACCATTGGCTTGCTGGTAACAACTTTAGGGCTTATCCGCGCCCTCTCAACTCTTCTTCGGATATAATCGTAAAGACTCGTTGCTGAAATGATGCCGTGTCAAGTGCAGTTGCGGGTCTTATATGACCCGCAACCGCACTTGACACGGTTTAATGATGCTTACATTGAAGTCTTCGAGTATTTTTAATTAGGCTATTGGCAAAGGATCATTCTACGTAATCAGGTAACTTGCAATCAATCAGACATTCTTCGCGATTCTTCTTAATCATACTGGTAAAATCGATACAGTTTATATACGAAAGCAAACAGACAAGAAGTCTTATGTGTATTTTATATTGAACCGTCTTTTCCCCAGAGTAATGTTACCCGAATGCAACTGTTCACTGAAACCTCTTACAGAGGCAGGTTTAGTGGGCTTAATATTATTTATATATATTTTTAACTGAATACTATGAGAGAGAGAGAGAGAGAGAAGTTGCTCATTGCTGTTTGCTTGAAGAGTAGGGAATACTATAGCGAACACTAGATGACCTAGCAAACTGCATTCACAATCTTACTCTCTCTCTCTCTCTCTCTCTCTCTCTCTCTCTCTCTCTCTCTCTCTCTCTCTCTCTCTCGTTTAATTTTTAGTTCAACTTTTGCTTAGACTTATCACACACAGCTTATATTACTGAGCACTTGAAATCATTAACCGTCAACCCATAATTGTTTTCATCTCCTCTTGCGTTACTTGTTTGTTTTGGCAGTGGTTTCTTTTTTTTTCTTTAGGAATGCACTAGAACTTATCAATAATTTGTATGTTTCTGCCAACAGGTTTGCGTAAGACACTGGGCGTGAATTGCATGTTTTTGAAAGTAGGATTACGTTAAAACTTGGTTCAGTATTGTATGCTTTTTGTAGCAGAGTGACGCTAGAGGGGTATTTGGTTTGCATTTTTTTTTTTTACCAACATAGGAGTATTTGGCTTTGGATTGCATGTTTATGTCAGGAACATGATACCTAAATTCGGCTTTAATTTTCTGGTTTCTGACAGCAGGATTGCTCTAGAACTTGGTTTCATTGTATAAATTTCTCAGCAGGATAGCACTTAAAAGTTCTATAGTTTCATGTTTTTATCCCACGAGGATTGCACCAGAACCTAGCTTTTGTATGTTTATTTTTATCAAGAATGGACTAAAATTTGGCTCTACTCGTCAGCAGGAGTGCACTAAATGTTGACTATAGGCTAGTGTATTTGTTTCACTATAGTAGTATTGCACTAAAACTAAATTTGATTTACCATATGTTTTTGTGAGTGCTGATGCACCAAACTTGGTTGTGATTTTTTTGTCAACAGGATTGGTTATAACTTGGCTAAAGTTTCTGTTCAGTAGGACTGTTATAAAGTAAGGCTTTGATTTGTATGTGTATGTCATGAGGATTGTACTAAAACTTGGCTGTGATTTGTTTGTTGTTTTCTGCAGGGTTTTAATTAAACTTGACAGTAGTTTGTTTTGCTTCAGTGAGATTGGTCTAGAACTGCGCTTTGCTTTGCTTGTTTGACAGCAGCATTGCATTGAAACTAAGTTTTGTTTATATAGGACTACAGAATTGTACCCTCAGGTAATAGACCCAGTAACAGGGGGACGACGCTCTTATTGATTAATACCCTGTGACTTTGAGTGTGATAATGTTTTTGCTATTATTATTATTATTATTATTATTATTATTATTATTATTATTATTATTATTATTATTATTTTATAGGACAAAATGACTCCATCCCACCTGACCCACTTGACTTTTCATGCAAGTCATTCTTTCCCGCTAGGCCAAACAAACAGGAATTGCCACATAGTGAAAAGCGTCCTCGAAAGGAGAGAAAAAGCTTTCGGGCCATGAGAAAGAGAGAGAGAGAGAGGGGGGGGGGAGGGCGTTGGGGAAGGGTGGGGGCGAGGTCGGGTTTTACCTACATCCGTGAAGAGTCACAGTGCAGACACTTCTCTATTGTGGAAAAGTAAACATTGGCTTTGATATTCATTGGCTTTCTGTATGTCGTCGTGATTCAGTAGTCTCTCTCTCTCTCTCTCTCTCTCTCTCTCTCTCTCTCTCTCTCTCTCTCTCTCTCTCTCTCAGTATCAAAGTATATTTTGCATCTAAGCTTCTTTAAGTACAATATATTGTCTTCTCAGACAACGTTGGTCTAAGGTACCAAGCCTTTAGAAATTCCGTTAATTGAAGTAGCCAAGACTCGGACAGGGTAGTGATTCGTTCCTTCCCTTAATCTATCTTCTTTATCTATCTTGAAAGGTCGGATAATGCTCCAGCCTGCTGTATTTTTCTCGTTGATGTAGTGGACCCATTATTCGCTTAAAGAGAAAAAATTGCACTTTTCTACGGGCTTTGAGAAAAACACTTAGGCCTAATGAAGATGTCTTCCTGTTTACAGCATAATTTTGGCGTTTACAGTATTTTGGAAAATACATATTGTATATATGTGTGTGTGTGTGGATGTGCATGGATATAGTGCAAAAGAGAGGAAATAATAATAATTGATTTTTTTGACAGAAATTTGGATGGTTTTGCGCTCAGTAAGACTGGTGAAAAGGCTGTGTGTGCTGGATTGAGAAGGATAAACACTGTGTCTGGCGTAGCTGAAAGATGTAGAACCTGGATGGGCAGTAATTTTGGTTTTAGTTTAGGGAATTGATGTGTAAGATTGAGTGTAGGAGGCGGGAAAAGTTGTAATAGTTAATGTGTATGGCCCAAAAGGAGAAGGCTGGTATTTCAACAGATTATTTTTGGAGAGTTGTAGTATTTACTGTTATTCTGTATTTATCGCTAACCAACTAATATTGACGTTACTTTGGTCATATCTCACATTGTTAATTTCGTTACTGTTATGATTTTAGTTGTTTATATTTGATGATGATTCCTTCATGTTCTTCCATAATCCTTATCTTTATTGGTTTGTAGCCTTTTCATCTTGCGTTCTTTGATGCAAACCTGTTGCCGATTTATAGAGGTCATTGATCCACCCCACCACCCCAAGCTCCCTTCCCCCCCGCGCTCCCTCCCCACCCTCTCTCATCAGGAGGGATCATCTTTGAAGATGAGACTATCT
>NC_089796.1:7750363-7762863 GCF_040412425.1 Macrobrachium rosenbergii | reverse complement strand
TCAAACCTCATTTTATTCATTTTTAACTTGTTTTTGTTTTTCTTTAACACAACACCAAAAGCAATGAAGGTTATTTGTTTGTTCATTAATATTGTCCAGTCAGTTCAGAACTCCGTAGGGGGGTTAGTGCTGTCAGTGTACCTCACGCGGTGCGCTGTAGGTATTACTTGAGGTTCTATGCAGCGTCCCTTCGGCCACAAGCTGCAACCCCTTGCATTCCTTTTACTATACCTCCGTTCATATTCTCTTTCCTCCATCTTGCCTTTCCATAGTTCCTCGCTGGGTGAGCGAGTTCCGTTCTCAGCTACCACTCTGATGGTCGAGAGTTCGAATCTCCGACCGGCCAGTGAAGAACAAGAGGAATTTGTTTCTGGTGATAGAAATTCATTTCTCGCTATAATGTGGTTCGGATTCCACAATAAGCTGTTCCAGGTAACCAATTGGTTCTTAGCCACGTAAAAATAAATCTAATCCTTCGGGCCAGCCCTAGGAAGCTGTTAATCAGCTCAGTGGTCTGGTTAGACTAAGATATACTTAACTTAACCCTCTCCTAACCATTGCTTCAACATTATTTTCAGAGGTGAATGACGACATAGGTCCCATCGCTTGGCCTTTGGCCTAAATTTTATATTCCTGTTCCAGTTGGCTTCAGAAGCGCTTGATGTTTACTGTAAATTTAAATGCTTATCATTTTCATTAATTTAATTCAAATCGCACCATTCTCTAGATTCTAGAATATTGCAGGAACGAACATCTTTCCAAAACTGATCGTAAATCCTGAAGTGATATAAACGCATGGATAAGTGATACATTTGCCCCGGTCATAAATTTTGCGCAATATTTCACTGGCATTGTTTGTATTGACATAAATCTCACGAAATGGGTGAGACGCCCAAAACTGCTCTCTTTTCTTTCGTTGTCTTTTTCTTTCTTTTTTTTTACCTTTTCATCAGTGCGCATGCGCACGAAACCCTTTTCGTTTAAATTCACTGAACAGAAAGCAAAGTCAAAAGATGCTGTTTATTCTCTTTTTACGGAGCCGTCCTTTAGATGTCTCGTTTGCCTTAATATTTATCAGGGAGTGAAAAGAATCAAGTTCGCTTCATTGGGTTAACAGAAAGTGGCTTTCTTTTACAGAGGGGAAGTTGGAAAGTCTTCTGGAAACGATGCTAAATGGATTTCAATTTATAGTCAGTTTTTTAATTTTGGATGCACTTGTCACTACAAGCCTGAGATCCAAATGGAAGAATATGCAGTAATTCTGACGTCCATAGCAAGATTCGAACCCGCAGCCCGAATATCAGAACGAAGTGGCGTTATCCACCTGCCCACGAGGTGGGTGACGTGATTTTGTTCACATACACCGGATGCGGGTTCGAAACCTGCTACGGACGTCAGAATTACTTCATATTCTTCCGTTTGGGTCTCAGACTTTTAGTGAGTAACAATCGCAGCCAAAATGTGGGAAGAGATCGAGAAGCAAGACGGCATTGTGGTTATTACATTGATACGAGTGTGTATATATATATGTGTGTGTGTGTGTGTGTGTGGTGAGTCTTTTCTCAGTAGAGTATGGTCTGCTGAAGTTGTTAACCATCTGATTCTCGTCATGTGTTTTTAGGATGAAGTTGCTAGCTTATACCCTTTTTCCGTCCATTGTTGTGACCCACAGTCTCAACTAACTCAGGAGAATAGTTTCTGATTAGATCAGCAGAGGGCTTTAACGAAATGCGCTCGTTAGGGAGTCGAATCTGGGATAAAAGTCCCCAGTATATACAGTATATATATATACTGTATATATATATATATATATATATATATATATATATATATATATATATATATATATATATATATATATACATACACCTCCAGTTCTCAAAGATTAATATTTGTGTATATAGGCTTTTATATGGCTGCGACCAGCATACACACAATTGCCTGGTACATAGTCCCTCCAGTTCTCAAATATCAATATTAATGTGGTATCTAGGTACGTGGAAGGGAGTTCTGTTACCGAGGATAATTGGAAAACGTCAGTTACTAACTGTTTCTTCCACGCTGAGAAACACTTCTATTCCCCGTAAGAGCGGGGAGGTGGTTAGTGCCGAGAGTGCACCTCATGCGGTGCACTGTGCACTGCATTATTTAAGGTTCTTTGCAGCGTGCCTTCGGCCCCTAGCTGCAACCCCTTTAGTTCCTTTTACTGTACCTCCTTTCATATTCTCTTTCTTCATCTTAATTTCCACCCTCTCCCAACAATTGATTCATGGTGCAACTGCGAGGTTTTCCTCCTGTTACACCTTTCAAACCTTCTTACTGTCAATTTCCGTTTCAGCTCTGAATGACCTCATAGGTCCCAGTGCTTGGCCTTTGGCCTAAATTCTATATTCAACTCAACTCAACGAAACACTTCTTTTATAATAGCATCATAATGATGGAGAGGAATGCCCCTGATATACGATATTAGATGGCGGAACAACTTATTGAAATTATTATACGAAGATTTTGAGTTAGGGAACGCGTATTAATTAAATTAATTAATACGCGCGATGCAATGGTATTGGAGAGGATTATGAATCTCATATGATCTCTTTTTTTATTCTCAATCTCTAGCTCGTATTGAATGTGCAGTCGCTTTATCTGGTGGTAAATTCACCAATGTTGTGAACAGGCTCTTTCTCTTAATAGAGCTCGATGACCATTGTTATTGTTTATGTATACATATGAATATATTTTGACGTGAAAATCATATTTTGTTTTCGATGGGAAATGCGGCAATCACAGGTCTGTTATATGACGTCATCAAATGCCATTTTATCGAAAACGCAACTTTATGTTCTTTTATTTCAGAAGATCTCCATCTCGTAGAATTGCATTCCTTGCGACTTTTACCCTTGATTTCACAAGGTAAATTGTCAAGATTGTATCAGCAAACTTTGGGATAACAAAACTTGAAATACTTTGAAATTGTTTTTGGAAAACGAACCATTTTCAGTTTTCTGTAAAAGAAACTATTGTGCCGGCTTTGTCTGTCCGTCCGTACTTTTTCTGTCCGCACTTTCTCTGTCCGCCCTCAGATCTTAAAAACTACTGAGGCTAGAGGGCTGCAAATTGGTATGTTGATCATCCACCCTCCAATCATCAAACTTGACAAATTGCAACCCTCTAGCCTCAGTAGTTTTTAGTTTATTTAAGGTTCAAGTTAGCCATGATATTGCTTCTGGCAACTATATAGGATAGGCCACCACCGAGCCGTGGTTAAAGATTTCATGGGCCATGGTTCATACAGCATTATTCCGAGACCACGGAGAGATAGATGTATTTTCGGTGGCCTCGAGTATGCGCTATAACGGCTGTACAGAAAACTCGATTGCGCCGAAGAAACTATTTTTGTTGTTTAATGCTTGAAGATAATCGTGGCCGTGTATTTCCATAATATTCCGCCCGGCAAGGAATAGGAGAGATAGCCACGATATTAATTTGCACTTTTTATGGTAAGTCCCTTCCTGTTTTGAAGAGCCCCCAAAGGTTGAGAGAGAGAGAGAGAGAGAGAGAGAGAGAGAGAGAGCATTGCGAGGTTTACTTAATGTACAAACATAAAAAGAAAAAGTCTTGCATTGCCAGGTTACTTAAAATAAAGTACAAATATAAAAAAACTGTCTTTAAAATGTTCTCTAAAAGACTTAAGGAGTAAGCAAAATATATTCTCAATAATAATAATAATAATAATATTTGTCATTAATAATTGTAATAATAATAATAATAATAATAATAATAATACTATAATATTTTTAATAATTATTATTATTATTATTATTATTATTATTATTATTATTATTATTATTATTATTATTATTATTAATCACCTGATGTCAGGACGTTCCTGTACGATCCGTTAACCTTTATTGTAAACCGTCGAGTGGCACTCGAGCCTGAAGTAATGGATGTCAGGGCCTTAATTATGGGTTCGAGGAGCTGCTTTAGGAGATGGAGCTCAGTCTAGCCGGTGTCACTCTTTGAGCCATTATTTATTATTATTATTATTATTATTATTATTATTATTATTATTATTATTATTATTATTATATGAGCGTGATGTTATGTGGATGGCTGTATCGTAAGACAATAGTAATTTGATACTGGTTCTTAAATATAATAATAATAATAATAATAATAATAATAATAATAATAATAATAATAATAATAATAATAAAGAATTAATATTCATAACAGAGTTCTGAGTCACAAATTATATAAAGCCAAAAAAGACATTATCTTTCTTAACACGCTTACCAAGCATGAAATGCGCCTGTGTTAGATAAAACCAAGTGAGGATAAAAGTAATGTCATTAAAATAATTATATAAGCATCAGTCATATGGACTGAGAGAGAGAGAGAGAGAGAGAGAGAGAGAGAGAGAGAGAGAGAGAGACACCAGCATATTAGTTTTTTTGTTTTCCTTCGCGATTCGACTGAGTAATTTTTTGCTCGACTTTTTGTCGCATACTTGTAGCCGCTTTGGAAGTGGAGTGCGGTATGATTTATATCTGTTATTGGTTCCTGGAATCCGAACTCTCTCTCTGTCTCTCTCTCTTTCAAGATTGTCAGTGGTTAAACATTGCGCAAAACAAAATTCAAGAACTATAAGATATTCCGAATTCCTTGTGTTTCAAAATCTCTCTCTCTCTCTCTCTCTCTCTCTCTCTCTCTCTCTCTCTCTCTCTCTCTCTCTCTCTCTCTCAAGATTGTCAGTGGTTAAGCATTGCGCAAAACAAAATTCAAGAACTATGCGAAATTCCGAATTCCTTGTGCTTCAAAATCTCTCTCTCTCTCTCTCTCTTTCTCTCTCTCTCTCTCTCTCATATTCCATGACTTAGACCAAATATATGGGAATTATGCTGCATATACGTTTCCGCTAATTTACATACCTAATCTCGACAATGGACTTTCTATCCCTTGCAACACGAGGGGTCCTTGCAAAGACCGCACTCCCAATTGCACGTTCATAAATTCCGAGAAAATGCTCTACCCTGCAACTCCTTTGTCTCAGCTTGTCTTATTCAGAAGCTCATTTGACACTTGACACAGAGATTCCCAGCCGAGGATGACTTTAATTCGTAGCGTTTCTCTTCATGAATGTGAAGAAAAGGCAGTACTTTGGTTTCAAGCTGTCTCATTATTCAGGATCTTGTAATGAAGGATTACTGGAATTTGTATGTGTCACATCGTTATGTATATGTGTATGTACATATACATATACTGTATACATATGTATAAGTACGTATGTATAAGTGTATATATATATATTTTATATGTATGTTTTATATGTATTTATATATACACATATATATATATACACGTATACATATGTACAGTAGGTATAAACATATACATACATTATACATGCGTATGTATACATATACACACAGAAACAGTAAATGTTTTCCAATCTGGATGGGAAACAAATTTACGGAAAAAATGTTTGCAAATAGTTTGTAAACTGTTTGCAAACAGTTTGCAAACTTTGTTTCCAAACAATGTTTCCTAGTGTGGATAGGCCTTTAGGGATGAGGATGCTAGCCCTACCCCCCTGCCATTCCTCACCCTGGCTGCAGTCCACCATAGTCGATTAACCATCAGGTTCTTGGGATCGATCTCGTGTTCCACAGGTGAACCGAGGTTGGTGCACAGAGAACTGAATATTATATAATTATATATATATATATATATATATATATATATATATATATATATATATATATATATATATATATATATATATATATATATATATGTAATAACCACGAGGTGTATTGTGATATTACAGTTACATACGTATTCAGTAAAAATGTGACCATTAGATTAGATATATTTATATGTGTGTGTGTGCGCTTGCGCGCGCTAGCGTCTATGTATGAATAGACGTTAAGGTTATATATTTTTAGTGAGCGTGTTTTTTTATGTGTGTGTATGCATTACAAGTGAGAATTCATACAGTCGTTTTACCATGAGAATAGCCTATGTTTCTGAATCTTTACTATCCTATCTGGCTAATCAGCTAATAAACTCACTGTATGCTCTCTGAAACACTCTACTATCCACAGTGCTGCTGAAATACCTAAAATACTTTGTCATTGCCCTCGTTGTGTTCCGTGCGAATAGATTAGATTCTGGCAAATTTTACCTACATAAACCTTGACAAATTGAATAAAGTCTCTCTCTCTCTCTCTAAGAGAATGCTAACTCAGCAATAATGTTTATGGAATCAGGTCGGATACATTTCTTCCAATTTACATCTCAGTCGTAATGTTGCCCTTTCACTCTCCAAAGCACCGCGAGGTCGTTGCAAAGATTGCACAGCCAATTGCATTTTCATGAATTCAGATGAAACCTTTTGCTTTGCCAATCTGTGTCGCTGTTTGTCATCTCAAAAGGCTCCTTTGACAGTTGGAGGTGCTTCCATTTCCATAAGCTTCAAGGCTTCATGCAGAAGACACCTCTAGTTGTTTACTTGTATTCTCCATGTCTGTCTTCATCAAGGTCTCTTAACATTTAATAGCTGGTATTTCCAAAAATATTAGATATCAATAAAATTATTACGTCGTCCCCAAGATACGGTATAGGAGAGGGTTGATTGCAGGGTAAACGATTTTCATGTTTAAAAAAAAAAAACATAACAAAACTTGTAATAAACCTTAGCGGTTTAATGCAGGCAGCATTAGATTACGATGAATCCTGAAGGACGCGTGGTAGGATTTTCATCCTGAGGATTTCCTGTGATTTAAATAAAGGATTCTGACCGTCTCTTGAAGATGAGAATCTTATGTCATGTCTCCTTTGGTGAAATAATGAGATCAGCCAACAAGGTGGTGCTTTCGAGTTGCTTAACGTTGCTTGAAAAGTTTTTTTTAATACCTTTCCAAGATACTAATATTAGGCATGTTCTTTATTTAGGTTCTAACATTATTTTAAAATATTTCCTCTGTTAAGAAAGAAGAGAGGAGGTGATGATGCTTTGTATCTTTTCATTTAATAATATCGATATAAACAGGCACCCCCATCTCCTCCCCTTCCCCTCTCCCGTCCCCTCCTCTATCCTCCTCCTCCATTCTCCATTCTCCCTTCTCCTCCTCCTCCTCCCCTCCCCTTCCCCTCTCCTCCTCTTCCCTTTCTTATTTCCCCCTTCCCCTCTCCTCCTCCTCCTTCCATTTCCCTTCTTTCTTCCCTTCCCTTTACATCCTCTCCTCCCTTTCCCCTTCTTATCCCTCCCCCTTCCCCCTCTCCTCTTCTCCTTTCCCATCCCCCCATCCTCCTCCTCTCTCTCTCTCTCCCTTCCCCCTTCCCCTCCTATCTCCTCCTCTCTCTCCCCCTCCACTTAATCTTCGTCTCCTCCCCTACCCCCATCCTCCCCTCCCCTTCTCCCTCTCCTCCTCCCTTCCCCTTCCCCTTCCACTCTCCTCCTCTCCCTCCCCCTCCCCGACGTCACCTACGCATAAGGTCAACAATGACCTTTGCTTTTCTATATTAAGTCCGATCTTTTCCCTTTGTCTTGGATAAAGGAATTTTTCGTGATTTTATCAACGTAAATTTAGGAATCTTTTATTTCTTAATATCAATCGGCGGTAACCATTGTTGTTGCGTCGCCATGCGATGGAAGTCAATAAGCCTATCAGTCAGTCGTAGCAACCGCCTACCCACGAAATCGCTATAAAGTGGCTGGTCTGTTACTTCTTTGGCTTTTTACTTCTTTTGTTTCTATTTCCTTTCGTTTCTCTGCTTCCTTTCTTTGTTGAGAAATTCTGTCTGTCACTCCTGTCTCCTTTAACGCTGAAAACATCTTGATACAAATTAACCTTTTTGGTTGGTCGAGGTCTTGTTTTCCACAGGATGAGAATGGTTACGGGTAAGGTCAAAAATGTTTTCATTTTATTTGTGTATTCATATTTTTTTTATTTTATTAAGCAGCTATGTAATCATTTTAATCCGTTAATTACTTGTCTTTAGCGTTGCCCTTGTTTTCTGTAGTTTAATTTTTTATAAGATTTGTACCATCTGGATGCTTTTAAAATTAATCAGGTTTACTGACTTTGGCCTTATTTCATATGAATGATTTCCTGTTTGATGATAATAATAATAATAATAATAATAATAATAATAATAATAATAATAACACCACGAAACAATGCTCTGGTAATCTAGGATAATCCTGCAGTCGCCTCAAATTCATATGAATATTCATCGTCAACTTGTGGCACGGCGTTCTCAGCTGATGCTGGAGCCTTGTGCTCAGCTTGTGCGGCGATGTTCATCTTCGCGGAATCTGCTGCATTTAGCGGAATCTCGCTAAACGTAGCAAATCTCTTGCGGCGTTCTGCCACCACCTGTCACTCTGTGGGATTAACTCAGGCTTCAGTCTGGTGTAATGCGCATTTGTGTCTGTATGTGAAGAGTAGTTTAAGTTTTAAATTAGTTTTCTGTACAAGAAAAATACTGTGCCGGCTTTGTCTGTCCGTCCGCACTTTATTCTGTCCGCACTTTTTCTGTCTTCACTTTTTCTGAGCTGCTTTTTCTGCCCTGGCCCATGAAACTTTAACCACGGTCCAGTGGTGGCCTATCATATATGGTTGCCAGAAGCACGGTTATGCCCAACTTTTTCTGTCCGCCCTCAGATCTTAAAAACTACTGAGGCTAGAGGGCTGCAATTTGGTATGTTTGATGATTGGAGGGTGGATGATCAACATACCAATTAGCAGCGCACTATCCTCAGTAGTTTTTAAGATCTGAGGGCGGACAGAAAAAAGTGCGGACGGACAGACAAAGCTGGCACAATAGTTTTCTTTTACAAAAAACTAAAAATAAATTAATAGAAAATTATGTTAAGATATTCCACTAGTCATCACTTTTTAAAAGATTTCATCCTTCACGACAAGAACAGATTAGTTCCAACAACGCTTATTCATCGCGTCATCAGTTACGTAGACGTGACGTAATCAGTCACTCGGCCTGACGTCATCAATCAGAATCCTTCAACATCTTGAGAGAGTGGGCTCCCGGGAATCCTGCAGGATTAATGAACCTACTGAGTGAGGATCGAGGAAAATCCCTCAGAATGTTACGCTTTAGGGCTCTTGTGTCCCCCTGGGTATATCATTAATTTTGAATATCACTCTTTTTCAATACTTTTTTTCCACCGATACAACAGTCACTGGTAGACTGTAGACTCTCCTACTTAATGTACATACAAATAATGCACACACACATACACACAAGTGAGCGCACGCGCACTTCACATACCTACAACACACACACACACATATATATATATAATATATATATATATATGCATAACTGAATCACGAAAATATGGAACGTGATGAATATAAACAAAGACAAAATCCACGAAGGAAAGAGAAATAATGGAGTGTTGCAAGGCCTTTCGACTTATCGTCCTTGACAAGCTCGACGTTTGTCTTTTGTGTGAGCGAATATTAAGCCACAAATATCGTTTTCATATCCAGTTCAGTATACCCTGGGAACAACGTACTACATTAAAGGAAATTTTCTTTCCTGGAATATATCACGTAATATAACGCTGCAGCCGTGTGAAGTCAGTCATACTAATATTTTAATTTAATCATATTAATATCATTTTAATTTAAGTTGATCATACTAATGTCATTTTAATTTAATTTGTATTGCTATCTATTAGGAAAAGGAACTGGGAAGCCATTCTCCTCAAAAATACGAAAAGATACCTAAACACCCAAGTAACAACACCATGGACACGTTAATTCTCGCCGGCTGCTCACAAGATGACTCGCTAAGTCTCGTTAAATCCCGTCAAGTCTCGTTTAATCTTGTTCAGTCTCGTATAATCCTCTGGCTTAGGGTTTGCCGTCTTCTCTAATTGGAGATTATGGCGAGTTTGCTTTGCTTTGGAGAGGAAGGGAATTTGAGATGTGAATGAAAAAGTTTCAGGAGTTTCGTTTTGAAAACCGACACGATGCGTGTTCAGCTCTCTCTCTCTCTCTCTCTCTCTCTCTCTCTCTCTCTCTCTCTCTCTCTCTCTCTCTCTCTTACGTGCTCAGATGTGAAATACTGAAAGGTCAAAACTCCACTGAGGATAACAAGAACCCGGAATTATTGGTGAACTCAGTTCGATAAAATTGTCCCTCTAGTCGATGAAAATCTTTTGAACTAAAATTCATAGAGAGAGAGAGAGAGAGAGAGAGAGAGAGAGAGAAGAGAGAGAGAGAGAGAGAGAGCATTTATGAGAGTTCACTGATAATAATGACATAGACATTTGATCGTTGTTTTAAAACAGCCAAAAATTAAATAAAAAAAAAGGTACAAATGGAATACTGCCACTAGACTTATCACGCTCGTTGCGTGTGATTAAATCCATTTTATCGTAATAGGTATTAAGCGTTAATTAGGCCTGCAACATATCTTAACTGTCTGGGACTAAGGGCAGAAGCCAGTGGTGTCAGTCAGTTGCAATCGAAACACCAGAACAAAATCTAATTAATTTGCCTGAGACATAGATGGTGGATACTTGTTAGTTTTCTGTAAAAGAAAACTATTGTGCCGACTTTGTCTGTCCGTCCGCACTTTTTCTGTCCGCCTTCAGATTTTAAAACTACTAAGGCCAGAGGGCTGCAAATTGGTATGTTGATCATCCGCCCTCCATTCATCAAACATATAAAATTGCAGCCCTCTAGCCTCAGTATATTTTTATATTATTTAAGGTTAAAGTTAGCCATAATCGTGCGTCTGGCAACGATATAGGACAGACCACCACCGGTCCGTGGTTAAAGTTTCATGGTTCGTGGCTCATACAGCATTAAACCGAGACCACCGAAAGATAGCCCTATTTTCGGTGGCCTTGATTATACGCTGTACAGAAAACTCGATTGCGCCGAAGAAACTTCGGAGCAGTTTAAACTTGCTTCATCTTAGTTCTTTCAATTAATACTTATAATGTGTTTTTGTGCGTGAAAGATAGTTGCATAGTCAATTTAATCAAAGTATTGTGTTCTAGCGACTTGTAGCGGCACCTCTTGGGAGATATTTAAATATAACGTTAACGGCACCAGAGTTATATAACTTTAACTCTCGCTACGGTGGATTTAGCAAGGCACATTGCAGACAGTGCACTCCTGCCTTGTTCCTCTGGCATGAGCAGTGAATTAGGTACCTGTTAATTAGTCGACTGTAGTTGGTAACAGCACGTAGGTTAAGGAATGGCAAAAGGCCAGAGACATAACCCTCGAATGATCTCCCAAAATTGGGAGGGTAAGAAGACCTTCTAATGGAAGAGGAGTAAAAGGCTAAAAAAGATAATAAATGAGTAGTTATAACAAATGAAGACAAGTGAAAAAATGCGCCGGAGTTTCTTCGGCGCAATCGAGTTTTCTGTACAGCCGGCAGCTACAGTGTATAATCAAGGACACCGAAAACAGATCTATCTTTAGGTGGTCTGGGTGTAATACTGTATGAGCCGCGACCCATGAAATTTTAACCACAGCCATGTGGTGGCCTATGGTATATTGTTGCCAGAAGCACTATTATGGCTAACTTTAACCTTAAATAAAATTTTAAAAAATACTGAGGCTAGAAGGCTGCAATTTGTTATGTTTGATGATTGGAGGGTGGATGATCAACATACCAATTTGCAGCCCTCTAGCCTCAGTAGTTTTTAAGATCTGAGGGCGGACAGACTAAAGTGCGGACGGACAGACAAAGCCGGCACAATAGTTTTTTTTTTTTTACAGAAAACTAAAACGACTGAAAGAAAAAGAAAAAGAAATTAAAAACGACTAGGCTAATCAATCCATCATCTTGTAAACAAAGTAATAACTAATAGAAAATAAAGAAAAAAAAAAAACGGCAAAAACGTAGGAGAGGCGAATACTCCATCCCAGAATTCTCATTTTCCGAGGAATTCTCCATTCCGTATTTTTCCGAGAAAATGTTCAGCCCCATCCAGAAGAAAGGTGTCGCATTTATCATCATCGAAAATAACTCGAAAGAGGCGAAGAAGGAGAAGAAGAAGAATTCCCGAGGCATATTTTTTCATTAGGTGGGGAAAGAGTTCTAGGTTCCATTTTTCACGAGAATTTGCCGTTAATTTTTTTCTTAATTTGTTGTAGAAAATATTTTTTTCTAGAGTTTCGTTAGTTTCTTGTGAAATATATTCACTTTAATTTTGACGTTCATTTTTTTTTTTATTGATGCAGGCTTGTGATAGTTAAAGCTTGTTCCTGAATGTAAAGGTGTGATACGAGAGAGAGAGAGAGAGAGAGAGAGAGAGAGAGAGAGAGAGAGAGAGAGAGAGAGAGAGAGAGAGAGGAAAGCGACTTGTTATTTGCATTTATTTGAATTAATAATATTCTTCTTTAACTACAAATATTTTTTTCTTAATTTGTTGTAGCTAATTTTTTTTCGTTGAAATGGTATGATTTCACCGTTACGTTATTTATTTGAAAAATATTCAC
>NC_089796.1:7727863-7745363 GCF_040412425.1 Macrobrachium rosenbergii | reverse complement strand
AATACTCGTAGTCTTTATAAACATATATCCCGGGAGAGGGTGCCAAAAAAAATTATTGCTCATTTGTTTCTTCAAAAATGATGCAGAGCAAAACTATGAAGTAAAAATGGCGTACGCTTTTGTTTACTTGTAAGAAAGAGAGAGAGAGAGAGAGAGAGAGAGAGAGAGAGAGAGAGAGAGAGAGAGAAACCTATTGACGTACTTAATGTTTTCCAATTACAGATCCTTCAGTGACAAAGAAAATTACAGGGGCAAAATGATTATCGATATTTATTGTCTGCTTCCATCAAATATGATGAAGTTTAATGGATCTTTCACTTGAATTCTCTCTCTCTCTCTCTCTCTCTCTCTCTCTCTCTCTCTCTCAAGAGGAATGTTAAAAAAGGGATCCTGTGAACCGGAAGGAGGTTACGATAATACATTCTGATGACATCCCTCGCTCTAAGGGGAAAATGGAGTATGGTGAAAATGATAAGTGCATATATATATATATATATATATATATATATATATATATATATATATATATATATATATAAATATATATATATATATATATATATGTATATATTTAAATTTCTGACTCACATCAGGTATATATATATATTTAAATTTCTGACTCACACAGGATCGAACCCAGGTCTTTCGGTTCGATCCTGATATGAGTCAGAAATTTATTTCTGTTCCACACGTGATTGTGTTTAGATTATATATATATATATATATATATATATATATATATATATATATATATATATATATATATATATATATATATATACATATAAATATATATATATATATATAAATATATATATACACATATATATGTATATGTATGTTTGTGTATATGTGCGCGTGTACTCGCGCGCGTGCGCCTCTGTGTAAGTATATAAAAAAAAGTGTGGTTTAACTCCTGAGGAAACAGAGGGAACAAAAATGATTATCGACTTGAAGTGACGAACTGAATTTGCGAGAGAGAGTTTCTTCATTCTATTACAATCTTTTGCAGAGATCTGCAGGAACTTCTCTGTCCCAATTTCCTCAAATTTCATATCATTCTTTTTCCTTCTTTTTTTTTTCTTCTTTTCTCCTTTTCGACTCGTCCTCAAAGTTAGTTATTTTACGACGGCTGTAAAGTCCTCATTAAGGTCATTGATGAGCTGCGAGATTTCCATCTCGGAGGAAATTTTTGGGAGTCTGGCGAATTAGGACGCTTCGTAGGATTTTGGGAATCGGAATAGAGATAGTTCCTTTTTTAGTTTTCTGTAAAAGAAAATTATTGTGCCGGCTTTGTCTGTCCGTCCGCACTTTTTTTTTTTGTCCGCAATTTTTCCTGTCCGCCCTCAGATCTTAAAAACTACTGAGGCTAGAGGGCTGCAAATTGGTATGTTGATCATCCACCCTCCAATTATCAAACATACCAGATTGCAGCCCTCTAGCCTCAGTAGTTTTTATGTTATTTAAGGTCTAAGTTAGCCATAATCGTGCTTCTGGCAACGATATAGGATAGGCCACTACGGACCGTAGTTAAAGTTTGATGGGCCGCGGCTCATACAGCATTATACCGAGACCACTGAAAGATAGATCTGTTTTCGGTGGCCTTGATTATACGCTGTAGCGGCTGTACAGAAAACTCGATTGCGCCGAAAACTTCGGCGCATTTTTTACTCGTTTATTTTTGTCACGAGATGTTTTAGAGAGTCGTAATTTGTAGGGAAGAAGAAAATGTAAGAGATAATAAGTGTTTTTCAGTGCCATCTTCAGTCTTGGCGACGCACTCAAGGAGTCATTTTATTCTACCCTATTTTTTTATTAATTTTTTTATGGAATTCATAAACATTCAGACATTTTATGTTATTTAACAGATATATGATTTGCATTTCCACACTGTACATGTGGAAGCATACTAAATAACTTCCTTCTCCTTAAGGCCTGACGTGGTCTTGTAAAAGACAAAAACTTGGAGGCATATGAAGATAAAATACTTTAGAGACTTTCGAAAGTCTGTCAACATCACTTTTGGGTATTCCCTTTGTCTCTTTATCTCCCTTCCTTTATCCTTTTTATTACCACTCCCCCTCTGAGAGTTGGCCCTTCCCTCCACGGCCCCCTTGCATCTATGAGTAAAATTCCCTCCCAGATTAATAGAAAAATGGAAAATAAAGAGGAAAATAAAGAGAAGGGTGTTTTTATTCTTAAGCCCAACAAGTCTAACCAGAGTAGTAGACTATAGGAAACTAACGTTACAAGGCGATACTTTTACAATTTTTCATAAATTTCTGAATATCAGTTCCTCAATCTTGTTAAGAAACTAACGAATATAATTAGAGAGTTTTTAATTTTTCCATAGGGCTTGCGGCCCCCCTCGAAATTGCTGACGCCCCCTAGGAGGCCGCCCCCCAGTTTGAGAACTACTGCTTTACCCCTTACTTGCTACAGTTTACACTCGTGCGGAGACCCCTTGTTAATTCTGCAATGTGGATATTTCATATTGAAAGCTTGGCATCTGTTGGTCCATGTACTGCCCTAAAATGGAAGACTGCAGTATCTGCAAAAATACAAAACTGAGAAAGATGGTAGACACTCCCTTGCCTTACTTCTGATTATGCAGATACTACAAATGAGACCCCCTAAATACGTGTGGAAAGCATGGAAGACTCATCTTGAAACTGCAGTAAATTGTGTCTTAGTGTTTCATTTACTGGAGTCACCTTTGTCCCAAATAGCAGAGAAAAGTTAAATACGTACGAAGTTAATGATAAATTTGATAACAACACTTACGTCAAAAATACCACGGTCCTCAGCCCCTGCTATTTAACAACTATAACTTGTCAATAAAAAAGGAAGTGCATGTTGTGTAACATTAAACTAGCCTTATGCCAGCACCAACTTTCACTGTTATGAAAGCGTTCCTTGAACGTGAGATTTGCTCAGGACTTGTCGGAGTGTTAATGTTTTGTTTATTGATTGATTAATTTATTTATGTATTAAAGGTTTTTTATGAATTGAGGATATCTTTTCACTTGAATTGAATATAGAATTTAGGCCAAAGGCCAAGTTCTGGGACCAATGAGGTCATTCAGCGCCGAAACAGAAACTGAGAGTAAAAGTTTAAAAGGTGTAACAGGAGGAAAACCTCACAGTGCACTATGAATCAAGTGTTAGGAGAGGGTGGAAAGCAAGATGACAGAAAGAATATTAGAGGTACAGTAAAAGGAACGAAAGGGGTTGCAGCTAGGGGCCGAAGGCACGCTGTAAAGAACCTTAAGTAATGCCTACAGTGCCCCGCTCGAGGTGCACTGATGGCCCTAACCCCCTACGGGAATCTCTTGTCACTTGATTCAAAGATCAAGAGATGCCGAGAAGTGCATTTGGCACCTTCCCAAAATTCCTCTTAGGGAAATGGCATCTGGATTTGGGAGAGATTGCAAAGTTGCTTTACGTTTGTGTCTGTGCTTGTCTGCTTGCTTAAAAGTTTATTTTTTTATATTTGCTTCCTACAAGTTGTTAATCATCTGTAGAGGAATAGTGAAATGTTACCCCAGTGAGGGAAAGATTTATTATTATTATTATTATTATTATTATTATTATTATTATTATTATTATTATTGCTGTTATTATTGTTGTTGTTGTTGTTTTGTTGTTGTTGTTGTTGTTGTTGTTCTTCTTCTTCTTCTTCTTCCTTCTATATCTTTCAAACATACTTAAGACTTCATGTCTGAAACTGAGCTGACTAACATATAGCATTAAAATTAGCCCCCAAACCGTACTTTTGAATAACTTTTAAAGGAAGGAATTTACACTCACAAAGAACTTTACCGACTTGGAAATGTTTGAAATAGAAAAATACATTTTCCAATGCCATTTGTATTGCTTAGCATCATTGAAAATAATGATAGTGATGATGATGATGATATAGGGAAAGGATGAATAGCATGCCGGAGGACTTATTCTAAGTCTCATATATGAGAACAAGAGTGCTCTCTCTCTCTCTCTCTCTCTCTCTCTCTCTCTCTCTCTCTCTCTCTCTCTCTCTCTCTCTCTCTGAAGCAAAGCAAAAGTGTATGCATATGTTTGAGTACTGTTATGTTTCAACATCACTTATCCCTTGTCATTTCTTTAAATTGGTACGTAGTTTTCAGCAATGCAATTCTCTCTCTCTCTCTCTCTCTCTCTCTCTCTCTCTCTCTCTCACATACAACAAACACACACATATACAAACATACAAGAAAAAGTGTACTTACATGTTTGTGCCACTGTTATATCTACATAAGGTATTAATTTCATTTCTTTAATCGGGCGTGTAGCTTCCAGTCACGTGATTCTCTCTCTCTCTCTCGAGCTTTGAGTCATTCCTCGAGAGCTCTATAGTTACTGATTCCTCCGGGTGCTGCTCTATAATCTGTATGAGAGAACAGTCTCTATAGTCCTCAGGAATAGAAGGAATAAACGCGTAATCTTATTAAAGGGGAGATTATTATCGTGTCGTCCTCTCCAGCCAATCGGATTACCGGAACTGATATTATCCCGTCTCACGCGTTACTTGATTTAACTTATACATGAATAAGTAGCTCATCTCTACTTCAGTTGATACATATTTCTTTCCTGTAGAGAAGTCTGGTCGATAGTTAATTAATCCCTGGAGAATATTTTTCCAATGCGTTTTATGGATTAAAGTTAAATAGATGCAAATGACCTATGTACCTCATAAGATTGTATATATATATATATATATATATATATATATATATATATATATATATATATATATATATATATATACATATATATATATATATATACTCTATATATATATATATATATCTACGATAACGTATATTTTAGTTACATATAATTTGGTCCATTTCCACATACATCCATCTCATACACCTCTCTCTCTGTCTCTCCTCTCCTATTGTAACAATTTTATTTATGGTAACATATATATTAGTTACGTTAATATTAAGAAATACTCTCCAATATGCGCTTTCTAGGTCATCTCTCTCTCTCTCTCTCTCTCTCTCTCTCTCTCTCTCTCTCTCTCTCTCTGGTAACAATTCTATCTACGATAACGCACATTTTAGTTACATAAATTTTAATTTGGATCCTAAGATTACTCTAAGTTGCGTTTTTAATCTAGGTCAGCTCTCTCTCTCTCTCTCTCTCTCTCTCTCTCTCTCTCTCTCTCTCTCTCTCTCTCTCTCTCTCTCTCTCTCTCTCTGGTAACAATTTAATCTACGATAACGTACATTTTAGTTATGTTAATATTAATTTGGGTCCTAAGAAATACCCTCCAACATGCGTTTTCTAGGTCATCTCTCTCTCTCTCTCTCTCTCTCTCTCTCTCTCTCTCTCTCTCTCTCTCTCTTTCTATGGTAATAGCTTTATTTTCGACAAAATACATTTCAGTTGTATGAATTATAATTTGGGTCCTAAGAATACTCTCCAATATGCGTTTTCTAGGTCAACTCTCTCTCTCTCTCTCTCTCTCTCTCTCTCTCTCTCTCTCTCTCTCTCTCTCTCTCTCTCTCTCTCTCTCTCTCTCCTACGGCGACTGAAAGAAAAACATTATTATAGTGGGTTAAATACCACTGCGTGAATTTCGGCAAACTTATGGAGCCTGGAGAGATATCCAGTTTCAGAATATTTATTATCTCGTATTTCTTATCCTCGGACACCTATAGAGATCTACTGTTTTCCGCACAGGATCACAAAACCTATATGAAACGACTGTCCCCTTTTTCTCTCACATTCTTGGGAAATATTCATTTCTATTTTAGGACAGAGGTTTTTTTTTTCCACGGCTCGCTGAATTCCGTGTTCTATTTTCTTTTTATTTTTATTTTTTTTTTTTTTTTATTTCTGGCAGTTTTCAGAACATATTTTTCTTTCCGAGAAAAGATGCTGTGGTAACCCTTATTCTTTCTTTCCTTTTCTCGTTGCGTTGTTTCGAATTTTATTTTGTACATATTCGGCTCACTTGCATACCTCCATTTTCTTTTTTTTTATTTTTATTGTCTTGAGTAATATTATTACGTTTTGTTTGACAGTAAATCAAATGGTAATTGCAAAATTTTGAATGAAAATATAGCTGCTATTATTGAAGCTTCAGTCATTTGAAAAGTGACAATTATACACACACACACACACACACACACACATATATATATATATATATATATATATATATATATATATATATATATATATATATATATATATATATATATATATATGTATATATACATATATATATATATACACATATATATATAGATATATAAATGTATATATATATATATATATATATATATATATATATATATATATATATATATATATATATATATATATATATAAAAACACACTATATATATATATGCATCTGTTATATATAAATTCACTCGCTTTGGATTTATGGACCTCACTGGGACCCATTACCGCTCACTAGACTCTTGTGGGCTGTTGTAAGTTCCATGTATTTAGTTTCTGGGATAAAGTTATTCTTCATAAATAAGATTAAATTTTTGCAATCATAGAACATGTAGCGTCTTAAAACATGTAATTTTCTATGCAGCAATAAATGATTTTGTCATGATGAACTTTATAATTTCAAAGAAACAATATGCTGGTTTAATCCTCTATGCCTATAAGTGTTGTACCTTAAATACATTTTGAATGGTGAAGGAACCAGCCGGCCTCTGTTGCCTAAATTAGGCTTGGCCCCATCTGGAAAAATGTTAATTGACTTCCCTTCTTAGTATATGACAAACCTGCCTCCCCAGAAGAACGTGTCTTTTTGTTTAATCTTTCCTTCCTTTCCAGATGTCCTGAGTTCATCTATTATTTGCCTTTTCCTCCTTCTGACAGACCTCCTCATTAATCAGGTCTTGTCGTGGGACGGAATCCGGTCTGGAGCATCTGATGAATTCATTAATTCCCGGATTTTTGGGGGACCTTATTTTTGTTTAATAAAACCTCCCGGAAGGTTTTTTCTCCTTTTGAGTGGTAATTGATTGTTTCATAGGGAGGCCTTTTTTCCTTCAGTAATGGTTTGGTGTGGAGGTGAATGGGATTCGCCAACTGTTCTTTTTCACCTTTCCTTCGAAATCGGTTTTTGAACATCCTTGGGCAACGCCTGTGTCTAGAAGTCTCATCTCATAATATTTGCCGGAACTCGGATATATATCACTTACTAGAGCCATACTTTTTAAGTGCAAAAGGTTGATATATATATATATATTATATATATATATATATATATATATATATATATATATATATATATATATATATATATATATATATATTTTAACTCATCGAATTCTTCATATTGGACATATATATATATATATATATATATATATATATATGTATATATATATATATATATATATATATATATATATATATATATATATATATATATATATATATATATATATATATATATATATATATATATATATATATATATATATATATATATATATATATATATATATATATATATATATATATTGTACATCACCTTTTTGTGGCAGTTAATGGTTTTCTCCATATTCTGGCCAGCTGTTTTCTTGTTGATCTCTCAAGAAAATCACAAAAAATAACGGCATATTTTTGACGTTTAATTCTTATTGTTATAATAACTGGAAATATTGTACGTGTAATCAAGCATATTATTAATAGCGCTCCCATACAGTAAAAACTGATGGTAATATAAAAGAGGGTCGTGGCCTCACGCATCGACTCGAAGCTCGGACAAAGGAACCTTCATTCTGCTTAATTTTCTAGGGGCCAGTAGTGAGAGAGGCTGCCCTGGGCTGAACGACGGCAAGTCACAATAAACCTTCAATTGTATGCCTCAGATTTGCCTTGACAGAATAAAAAAGAAATGTGCGCAATTACTTCCATTCACGTATTTGATTTTTTTTCTGCAGTGTCTCCGCGGCCTCATTGTGACCCACTGGCGCTTGAACCAGACCTGTAAGGTCTGTTACAAGTTTCTTATCGATTTTCCTATCTATTAAAAGGTGTCAAACCTTCCGCTCAACCCTTCTACCTGTACCATATCCTGACTTGGGACATATTTACAAGACTCCATAGCTGAACTCGGTCGTTTAAGAGTAGGAATTGTAATCGGGTAGTCGCCAATACGTTCTAAAGCTTCATTATTTGGTGCTACTTTGGCTTGTTATCTAGGCGTCACCTACTCCGAGGTGCTAGTACTAAACGCCGTATGGTAAATGTGAAGTAGAAAGCCGCACGAAGATTTCGTTTATTGATATAAAATTTGTCGACCGCAACAATACAGATATGGTTCTATATGATTGCTTTGATCCCCGAAAGGCTAGTACTAAACACGGCATCCGAAGGAGCTTCCGCCGTATTTAGTACTAGCACCTCGTAGATGACACGTAGGTAAGAAGCCAAAGTAGCACCTATTATCTTACCTTCCTCTCTACTACTTGAAGCATAATGGGTATCCATTTTCGTTGGGGGTGGCGGGCACTTTGATATAAAAAAATAATAATAAGAAAAATCGACCGAAGAGAATAGCCCCCAAGCACCACTTTAACAAACCAGTTTGGCAGTAAAAACTGATTCATGAAATTTAGACTAATTTAAGGCTTTGTTGCTATAATTCCTGCAATACGCCACTACAATACATATGCCAATAAGACTGTTACTATCACAGAGTCCCTGGTTTCCCTGGAGACAAGATAAAGGTCCCTTTGGGGATTCTTTTGTCTGCTAGCTCGATGTTCGCTGCGAACAGAAACCACTTAGCAGTAATTCTTTGATTTCTTGTGGTAATCTGGTTAATTTGCAGCCACTTGTGTGTGTGTACGCTCGTGTGTTTGTGTGTGTGTGTGTAAATGGGATGGCATTGTTTATCAGCAGTTCAGTGCGCAATACCATTTATTCGTATTGCTTGTGCAGTAATAAATGCGAGTTAAGAAGACAGCAAGACATTAATGCAGAAAATATGAGCGATTTTGTATACGAGCCTTGCTGTTAATGAGGTAAGAACAGCATTAAAGTGAATCGATGGCATGTGTTGTCGTTTACGACAGTTTTCAACTTTCACTGCAAGCTGCCTGCTTCATCATGATTATTTATTATTAATGTTATTAGGATTGTAGAACTCTTTGGGTAGTTAAACTGTTATTGATGAACTTAATCATATTCTAATTTATTTAACCTTCACGGAGAATGTTTCGACACTTTCAAAGTGTAAGTTCAGAAATTAGAAAAATTCATTTAGGATCGTGGTAGCTCAGTGGTATAGTCGGCCATGTGCACTTTGTGAGTCCAGATCAGGCCTTGCTCAAGCAGCTATAGATTTACACTGGCACACAACATCACAGTTCTTCTGAGGTGGAGATATGGTGTTGGGGTAGGGAGAAGGAGGGACAGGGGAAATGGTCACATCGGTTTAAACATCATCAGCCATTGTCTTTTTCCCCCAGGTCTCAGCTTGGGCGCTGATCATATGTATGTCCGATATCCAGGCATTGATCCCCTTGTCTCCGCTGCTTGAGAACTACCTTTAAACGGGCCATGAAAATGGAATGAATGTTCCAAAGTGCCACCTACTCGTATATCACTACAGAGCCCTTCTGCCCCGCACCCACTTCCCCCGCCCCCAGAAGCGTCATCACATTTCCTTAAGTCCCTAAAGTAAGATTCTCGTTGTATCTGAAATCTGGTTAGGCGCTGGTCATGAAACAGCAAATATGGAAACTTTTATAGTTTAATTACATGGTTAAATCTGCTAAGATTTTTAATCTATTTCACTGATTCCTTTTAGTCCTGAATTAATTTAACATTTATCATAAATTTCAAAACACCAAAATATATTAAATCAAAATTTAAATTATAACATCATGTAAAATTCCTTTAATGGAATCTCACTGTTGTATTGGAAAAGTATAGTATTTTTTACCTTGAATTTCAGTTCCTTATGAACCAAGTTTGAAATTGTCTGTCAGTCTCAATCTGGGCGACAGTGGACTGAATTGCCTTTAAAAGAGATATACAGTACATGAAGGGAACGTTAAAGACGATGAATGGTCATCCATGCGAACAAGCAGAATTGTATGGAATAGAAGATTAAGCAAAAAGGAAAAACAATTCTGTCGATACATGGATTAATTTCTCCTCCCCCCCCCCTTTTCGTTTTCCCTCGTTCGCTAGTTCCCCGTTGGACGAGTCGGTAGAGTTCTCGACTAGCACTCTGCTAGGCCCGAGTTCGAGTCTCCGGCCGGCCAGTGAAGAATTAGAGGAATTTATTTCTGGTGATAGAGATTCATTTCTCGCTATATTGTGGTTCGGATTCCACAATAAGCTGTAGGTCCCGTTGCTAGGTAACCAGTTGGTTCTTAGCCACGTAAAATAAGTCTAATCCTTCGGGCCAGCCCTAGGAGAGCTGTTAATCAGCTCAGTGGTCTGGTTAAACTAAGATATACTTCTTCTTCCCTCGGTCGCTGGACCGTCCCAGTGAATACACGAAGACGATTATATGTAAAAAAAAATATGATTATTAGTAAAACGTGCTCATGGTAGCGTGAGCCCTAAAATGGAGAAACAAATCCACACTTATGTAACTGAACGAAAATATTAAAAAATAAATCTTTAAAACTAATCAGATTGAAAAGGACAATCGTACAGATTCTCGAAAGCTCTCTGTAGGGAATTATTCTTAAATTCGTTATTTCTGCAGTTACGTAACTGTGGATTTTTTCTCCGTGATTACTAATTGTATCAATGGGGTTTTTATGGTCAGAAGTCCCAGCGTCTAGACTCTGGAGCCACTGCCAGACAGATATATAAAAATGGCACGAAAAAGTTTGGGAAGTAATCAAGTAGCAGAAGAGAAATAAAACAGCGGATATTTTCAAGATATTTGTTTTCTAACTCATTTAGATATAAAGTTAGCGTCGTCTTGGATTTCATTACGAAAGTTTTACATCAAATTATACAAAAATAACCGAGGTAATAAAAGTTGATCCAGAAGGAGAAAAAGTAATAAAATAATAAGGGAAAGTAATTATGACGACAAATGGTGTATGATAAAAATTCCTCTTTCTCATTTTTTTAAATTTTTATTCACGACATCATGGGGTGCACTGTAAGCATTACTTCAGGTTCTTTGCAGCGTCCCTTCGGCCCCTAGCTGCAACCCCTTTCATTCGTTTTACTCTACTTCCATTCATATTATCTTTCTTCCATCTTGCTATCCACCCTCTCCTAACAATTGTTTCAGAGTGCAACTGCGAGGTTTTCCTCCTGTTACACCTTTCAAGCCTCATTATCAATTTCCCTTTTAGCGCTAAATGACCACATTGGTCCCAGTACTTGGCCTTTGGCCAAAACGCTCTATTCCATTCCATTCCATTTGGAATCACAATAAGCTTATACAAATTCCAAACCGGAGTCGAGTTTAAAGGAAACGATAAACTGACGGATGAGGTACGAGACAGAGGGCTTCATTTCCCAACACTTTCCGAGGTCGTCAAAAGTTTTCCCGTCCGGGAATATTTCTCGGGGATTCTTTTCCTGGGAGATATCTCCGTTCATATTCTCTTTCTTCCATCTTACTTTCCACCTTCTCCTAACGATTGTTTCATAGTGGAGCTGCGAGGTTTTTCCTGGGAGGTTTTAATGCTGGTTTCTGCAGCGTCAGCGATTTGTCAAAATTGCGTCTGAATCGGTTTTAGCGGAAGAATGACGATGGAGAGAGGCATTGTATAGGTGGGGTGCTGATGATGATAGATGATAATAATAATGATGATAAAAAGGGTGAGGCTATACATATGATAATCAGTTATTGGCAGGGGAATAGACTGTAGATGGTAATAGAGGATATGATGATGTTACGGGAGGTCGGTAGTGATATATTGATGGTGACATAGGATGAATATAAAAATGTTTTTATATTCTGTTGGCAGGATAATTAGTATTGGCGTTGAGTAGTGGACTGACATCAATCTGCAGCAGGAATCAGGAACCATTGCTGAGGTTTAAGTCCTTGTTAAGGTTCCTGTCTCTCCTGGTTATTTATGTACTAAACTTCCTTTAACGGAATAAATTAGAGAAATTAATTATTTATTATACATTCCGTAACAAGAATAATTTTCAGGTTGTCATTCGTTCAGACAGTGGAGCAATTTAAATGGCTAATTAAGAGAGAGAGAGAGAGAGAGAGAGAGAGAGAGAGAGAGAGAGAGAGAGAGGTGGATGTTTTATGCAACAGCATTTTATGCATAAAGGATGCATAATACATCATCTTCTCGAATGTGGGCTAAGAACTCTCTACTCGTATCATTTATCATTTAAGCATTCTACTCAAAATGATTTCAAAGTGGTTATACTAAAAAGAATAACTTTTCTACACCTGCCACTAAGACTTAAAAAAAGTCTGAGGCCATCTCCGGTAAATAAACTGTATTTGCTGTATAAACATTTTCATATCAAAGAACCAGAAAGTCGTCTCTTCCCAGCCAACATAAACAAGAAAAACACAAAGAAAATAAAAAAAAAAGGAACCTTTCTCGTAAAGTAAAAACCCATTTCTTGTGCCCTCACATCTTTAATAAGTTGGTTCCTGTGATAGCAAGCGTCCCTTCATTTTTTCCCAAACAGGAAACTCTCGAGAATATTTTCATTTGTTACAGGGCAGAAACGAACCTCTGAAAAAGATTATTTTTCCTCGACATCACTTGAGAATTTTCTTTATTGAGTCGTCAGTTGGTCATTGCATCGTTTTTTATCCTTATCTGTCGTAGGTATATTCGAGTTTTTGTGTTTTTTTTTTTTTTTTTACATTTTTGCTTATCCCGTTATTGGCTGTTTCATTCGTTTCTATCGCTAAGATTCGTCCATTCTTTCTGGTTGTTTTTTCACCTTTTTGCTTATCCCGTTATTGGCTGTTTTATTTCGTTTCTATCGTTAAAATTCGTTCATTCTTTCTGGTTGTTTTTGTACGGTTAATCTTTCTCATTTACTTCTGCTCACAACCACCAATCAAAAGCTTTATTTAAAATGGCAGGAAATCAGTTAATGATGTACTTAAAAATGCCTTTGCTCTTACTAAGAATGGACTGTTTATTAAATCGCAGCAGTCCTATATTAATATATCAATTATTATTAATGCCTGGATAGGTAATCCTCGAACTAGCATGACCGGCGAAGAAGTACCTCTCTCTCTCTCTTGATCAGTGAAGTTAAGAAATATTTAGCCTTATTTCTCGGAAAGGTGACCCCCAGTGAATGCCAGATATCTCTGGTACATAAGCTTGGTTAGACGCTTTACAGAGGCAGGAGCGGTGGGCTAACTCTTCATTCCCGAAAAGTCAAAGCTCCCCCACCCCACTTCCCCCAACGAATGCTGGCTCAAAGGCCAAAGTTACTGAAACTTGCAACAGAAGCTGACCTTAGGAGTCTGGTGTGAGCAGCAGTGGATCACACTGGGGGCCGTAAAAATCAAGGGACCGGATCAAGCTTTGTTGAAGATGGCGATTTGGCGCTAATATCGTGATGAGATTAATGACATTTGTTGGATTTCCTATGAATTTTATCGGAAAAGCGGACGTGTGACATTGAGAAAGTAGAATAAAGTTTTGTTTTATTATTATTATTATTATTATTATTATTATTATTATTATTATTATTATTATTATTATTATTATTTGTACGCTCGTCTTCTGAGGTTACCGATGAATTCCCTGTATATCACATACATACATATATATATATATATATATATATATATATATATATATATATATATATATATATATATATATATATATATATATATATATATATATAAGATAATGGAGTTTCGTATGTTCAGACTGCACATATGGAGAGAGAGAGAGAGAGAGAGAGAGAGAGAGAGAGAGAGAGAGAGAGAGAGAGAGAGAGAGAGAGAGAGAGAGAGAGAGAGGCCGGAAGGGGCACACTGTATTCTACTCCTTACAAACTGAGGTTGTTTCTGCCTAAGTTTTGTGAAGTAGAATTAGTGTAGGTACTGTCTGGATGTCATTCTCCCGTGACCTCTCCAGCATTGATTATCTTGATGTCCAGCAGTGTTGATTTAGCCTAGAAATACTCCTAATGCTGATTCCTGGAATGTATCTGACATCCAGTTCTTTCTTATAGTAACCCAAATCACGAACACGGAATAATCTCCTTCCGACATTTACGGCCGGGAAACTTTACGACGATCTTCATCTTTTCTCTTTATTCCTCTTTACTTGGTGAGTCTTCTGCGTCGTTTGCGAGACCGGAATGCTGCAGCTGAAATCCTCATTTATCGATCTCTAAGTCCTGTTTGTTCGGTCTGGCAAAAGGTTGCTTGGAATAGCCCATAACTCCGGTATTGCAAGATATGACACGAATCTCACCCAGTGCATTGTAACTTTTACTAAGGTCTAGTAACTTTACTTTTACCATGTGGCCATTTTAGGTGGCGAAATTTCGAAACTGCTATCGTTGTGTTTTTATTCCAGTTAGATCATTTCAAAAGATGGCACGTGTTAAGTGATGTGTTATTTTATCTTGCGTTTAGTTTTTGCATCTAACACCGGGACGTTTTATCATCATTCCAAATAATGTCTGAAAATCGTGCCGAATTAAAATGGTTTGCTTTTGGAAATATTTTCCACAGTTAACGTTGCCATTTCTCTGCTTTTAAATGAGAAAACTTGTCGAATCATTTATATTGATTTTAACAAGTGATATTGCTGTTTTTTCCATTCACAGGAGAAATTCTTAATTAACCTATAAACCACCCGCCCCCAACCCCGACTCTCGAGTGTGAATTGCCACATACAGATAAAACACTCTCTCTCTCTCTCTCTCTCTCTCTCTCTCTCTCTCTCTCTCTCTCTCTCTCTCTTTTGATGACAAGTCTCGCGGCGCCTTCAGGTAGTCAAAGTCATTTTGGGTTTTTTAAGGGTCCTGTTACGAGGGTCATCGAGGAATATGTCATTCCAGAAATTCGAGTTGGTTGGCAGCGGGTCACCTTTGGATGCAATCCAACTCACTCATTAATCTCAAGTTCTTTTGTATTCTCTGGCGTCATTGTGATTACTATTTTTGCAGAGAGAGAGAGAGAGAGAGAGAGAGAGAGAGAGAGAGAGAGAGAGAGAGAGAGAGAGAGAGAATACAAAATCTTAATCAAATACATTCATAACTTTACTTCCATTTTATAATCGAAAGAAAAGCGAAAGAGGGATCTTGAATTTGTTTCATGTATTAAAAACTCCGCAATTTAGATGTTTCTTTTCTTTGACAAAATCTCTCTCTCTCTCTCATATCTAAAAGTCTGTTATCGCTGGTACTCCCATCACTTTGCGGGAGACGTGAATTGACCGAGACGGGGAAAATGAAATAGCGTTACAATAGACCCTGAGGAGATGCCATTACTCAGTGCGAATCGCTTTCATCCTCAGTGAAAGATCTTTATAGATACATATTCCTCAGTCACGCCTCAGCTTCGCTTCTCCCTGCTGTAGGTTGAATGTTTTCTCCCCAAAACCAATGAAAATTTTCCCTGGGCCAAGGAAATTTCTCCTCTAGTTTAAGGGAGCTTTGGTGATGTAAAGCAATTTTTATCCCTAAATCAAAAGAAATTTCACCCTAGGACAGGGAAATTTCTCCCCTAGTTTAAGGGAGTTTCGCTCCGTATATCAAGTAAATTTTTATCCCTAAATCAAGGAAATTTCTCCCCAGTGCAAGGAAATTTCCTCATTGGTGAATCTGGCAATCCCTTACTAACTACAAATGGAATAAATAGATAAACTGATGATTGATTTATTGATGTATTTTATTTATTTATTTACTTCTGCAGACTAGCCACCGCTATGTAATTTAATATTGTTGAATGTTTAGATTTATTTTTTTGTCGAATCACACGATAGATTCCTGTGCTATGAGAGTTCGCTCAGCTTGTTCCGTATAATAATAATAATAATAATAATAATAATAATAATAATAATAATAATAATAATAATAATAATAATAATAATAATAATAATAATAATAATTTTTGCAATAAAAATCCGCAATTATATAGTAAACTATTTTACTGTGTAAGATACAAAAGTTGCTTTTGTATTTTACATAGTAATATAGTTAACTATATCATTGTGGAATTTTATTACACACTGTTTCACGAGATTGTGGATTTCTTAGGAATAATAATAATAATAATAATAATAATAATAATAATAATAATAATAATAATAATAATAATAATAATAATAATAATAATAATGAAGTACATTATCATTTTACCTTTTAAAATCCCGAAGATTTTATCTAGAATGAAAAAAAATCCTGCTGACGATAATATTTTCGTCGCTTATTTGGAGTTGGATCGGAGAACGTGAAGAAGGAACTCTGCTCTCCGCGAGATACTTCCAGTGCAAATATTTGGTGGAGTCGAGATTGCGTTTCCTCGCAGCGTGAATGCAACACTCTGGCGACTGCGAATTCGGAGTGACTGCAAGCTCTTTGAACTGGGAGAGGGAGGGGGAGCGGGTAACCGGTTCCTCGTTGCTTGCAACATTGTTGATCGGCTTACCTGCCATGTCTCAGTCGTGCAGAGAGATGTGTGGTTAGTGAGGGCGGACAGACAGACGAAAATGGCAGAAATGAATTAAAAGAAATTTGGGAGTGACAAATGTTACAAATACTTGGGGAATTCTGTATAAATTCTCTCTCTCTCTCTCTCTGAGTAAATATATATATATATATATATATATATATATATATATATATATATATATATATATATATATATATATATATATATATATATGTGTGTGTGTGTGTGTGTGTGTGTATACATACGTGTTTTGTCAGCACATACGTGTTTTGTCAGATTATTTAATCAATATCTCATCAAAATCTCTACATTAGATGAGACGTCTTTCAGTCACTTCTTTTTTATGTTTACTCTGACGGAGTTCCATCCACGTTTGATTTTAATGGCTAGTGATTTGCAGTGAAGCTTAAGGAATAAATTCCTTAAATGCCTTTGGGTGGACGATAGACCTCATAAAACGGTTAGTGTCACTAGAATACCGCCATCTTCAGACGGTGGGGTTTCCCTGGTGAAGACTTTGATCTTCGTCATTTGGCTTTAGAAATGTCATAATGCATTTGGGAAGCTGTGTTGTTTATTAGACATAATATCAATATTAAGAAGTGGTTAAATATTGATAAGTGGTTACTCGAGATTAGATCGACTGATGGATTATACTCGAAAAAGTCAACTGGGTCAGTGGAACTAGATTGGTGCCGAAGAAATGAAAGGTATTATGGCTTCTGGAATAAATAAGTTGGATTTAAAGTTGTTTTTAGTTTCAGATCTATTTTATATCATTACGATTACTGCGCGGTGGAGACAATTGATGTCCTTAACTGCCTTAAAGTCCACCTATAATTGTTTAAGTTGACGGAGCCCTTGTCAGAGAGA
>NC_089796.1:7685363-7725363 GCF_040412425.1 Macrobrachium rosenbergii | reverse complement strand
CACCTCCTTTCATATTCTCTTACTTCCATCTTACTTTCCACCCTAGTTCCTCAATGGATGGGTGGATACCGTTCTCGGCTAGCACTCTGCTGGGCCCGCGTTCGATTCTCCGACCGGACAATGAAGAATTAAAGGAATTTATTTCTGGTGATAGAAGTTCATTTCTCGTTACAATGTGATTCGGATTCCACAATAAGCTGCAGGTCCCGTTGCTAGGTAACCAATTGGTTCTTAGCCACGTAAAATAAATCTAATCCTTCGGGCCAGCCCTCTCTAGGAGAGCTGTTAATCAGCTCCTCAGTGGTCTGGTTAAACTAAAAGTATACTTTTACTTTCCACCCTCTCCTAACAATTGATTCACAGTGCAGCTGCGAGGTTTTCCTCCTGTTACACCTTTCAAACCTTTTTGCTGTCATTTTCAGTTTCAGCCCTGAATGACCTCATAGGTACCAGTACTTGGCCTTTGGCCTGAATTCTATATTAAATTCAGTTCAATTCACCTCTTAACTGTTGAATACACAACATCACTTTATGTATACAAACATCAGTCTAAAGACTGAAAATTACCTCAGGAGGTAATTTTCATCTCTGTAAACTGCGAAGCCTGTTGACTGGTTGCCTGTCCAGGTACACACATCCATTTTATAAGATCAACTTTAACCATTTCGTGTCATGAGGTAATTGCCCTGAGACTTGGCCACTTTCTGGCTCTCCCAAAGTAATTACGGGTCTTCCAATTATCGTATTTTCGTTGGCCCACCTAAACCAGTTTAACAACTTAAACAGAGCGCCGAAACTTCTGTGATACGAAGTTTATTTTGCAGGTGGAATGAACCTCTCTCTCTCTCTCTCTCTCTCTCTCTCTCTCTCTCTCTCTCTCTCTCTCTCTCTCTCTCTCTCTCTCATTTCGTTCTGGTTTTATGACTTATAATTCTGCTTATATATGTGGATACTTTCTGTTTTATATATAATTTCATTGTTTTTCATTCTTTGACAGCTTCTATTGTAAGAATGGCTGATCCTTAAGAAAATTTATACGTTTAATAATAATAATAATAATAATAATAATAATAATAATAATAATAATAATAATAATAATAATAATAATAATAATAATAATAATAATAATAATAATGGAAATACACGCGAGCATTCACAACTTATTCCTTTTTCTGGTTTGAATAAAATTCACGGATTTGATTACAAAAACATTCGTGTCTTTCATTTGACTGTCGATACTTCCACTGAGATTGTTATTAATACGGCTTAACTCTGTTTCGCTCAATCTCATTTGACAGCTGTATGCTCAGGAACATTGTCACCTTCTATGCTAAAAGTCACTCAAAATCCTATAACGTCCTGTCACAAAGCCAATGGAAAGATAATATACCTTCAGTAATTCTTCAGATAACTGCAAAACTCCCTTGAACTCTGTAACAGTATGTTGAAGGAGATTTAATACTTTTGGGAACATTAATATATTTATAAAGAATAGAATTACAAAGGACTGAGGAACTTTGTTAGGAATTACATGGTAGAAATGATGAACTAAATGATGACTTCTTCATATCGGGGAGAGAGAGAGAGAGAGAGAGAGAGAGAGAGAGAGAGAAAATAACAAAAGAGAGAGAGAGAGAGAGAGCGTAGCTTTACAGAAAATTAACAAAAGAGGAGAGAGAGAGAGAGAGAGAGAGAGAGAGAGAGAGAGAGAGAGAGAGAGAGAATAGCTTTACAGAAAATAACAAAATCAGGGGAGAGAGAGAGAGAGATGAGAGAGCTTAGCTTTACAGAAATTAACCAAATCAGAAGGGAGAGAGAGAGAGAGAGAGAGAGAGAGAGAGAGAGAGAGAGAGAGAGAGAGAAATTAACCAGAGAGAGAGAGAGAGAGAGAGAGAACTTTACAAAATAAAACAGCAAATTCAGATGAGAAGAGAGATTTTTTTCAGAACATTTATTGCTATAAAATCTTTTCATCTGTAACTGCAAGGCCTCAGGAGATGATTCGTTCGAACAAATCGTTGACCGTCCATTGCAAGCCCACTTTCCTTAACTTGATGATGAGAATCTCCAAATAAAGCAAATCAGGAGCATAAGAAGAAGAAGAAGGAGCATAAGAAACTCTTGATCTCACGACAAGCTTCTTCCATTAACTTTACGATCGTCGGGAGGTCCTTTGGTGCTCATATGCCTCCGACGTTTCCACACAGTAATTATTATCGCTGTGAATGGATCCCCTGCTATTGGTCTTTGCTGTTTGTCTTGAATTAATTGCCTGTTCTTATTGGTCTTTGCCTCATTTCTTTGATGGCTGTGTGAGTTTAGTGGCTGGGACTTTCATTCTGGGCGTTTTTCAAAGATGCGAGGAAGTGCTACAAATGGCATTGATTCTGAATGGTGCCTGTGTTGCAAATGCTTAGTGCTCTCTCTCTCTCTCTCTCTCTCTCTCTCTCTCTCTCTCTCTCTCTCTCTCCTGATTTTGTCGTTTCCTGTAAAGCTAGTTTTCCTCTCTTTCTTTCTCTCCTGATTTTGCTATTCCATGTAAATTTCTCTCTCTCTCTCTCTCTCTCTCTTCTGATTTTGTTATTATCATAAAGTTAGTTTCTCTCTCTCTCTCTCTCTCTCTCTGGTAGACATCAGAGGTGCCTCACACTGAGGGACCTGGGGCAACCCGAACGAACTGTAAGGTCTGTAAGGTCTCACTCCTGAATTTGTTGTTATCGTAAAGCTAGTTTCTCTCTCTCTGTCTCTCTCTCTCTCTCTCTCTCTCTCTCTCTCTCTCTCTCTCTCTCTCTCTCCCCTCCTCATTTTGTCGTTTCCTGTAAAGCTAGCTTTCCTCTTTTTCTTTCTCTCCTGATTTTGTTATTCCATGTAAAACTCTCTCTCTCTCTCTCTCTCTCTCTCTCTCTCTCTCTCTCTCTCTCTCTCTCTCATGCACATGGTATACAAATTGTCAGGAAAATGGGAAACAAGGCTTTCCTCCCTAATCCGGCAGCTATGGATGGTAATGTTTCCCTAATGCGTTTGGTGGGACTTCACCAAGCACGAGAGGTCGCATCGCGACTGCAATTTCGCGGATGCCTCTACGACGAAATTAGACGACGTTTACCTGTTTTCAGATCAAGGTCTTTCGTTAGGATCGCTTGGAGAAGTTGATTCAAGGCTATGAATATTTATGTGTGTCTGTGTGTGTATACAGTATATATATATATATATATATATATATATATATATATATATATATATATATATATATATATATATATATATATATATATATATATATATATCAGATATAAGGAGCTCATAGAAATGCCAAGATGTGGAAGATAAAGGCTATATTTCAGAGAACAAACTCTCTCTCCTCCTCAGGCAATTAGGTTCACTATTTGCCTGTGGAGAGAGACAGTTTGGTCTCTGAAATATAGCTTTATTTTCCACAATTTCAGCATGGCATTTCTATGGGCTTCTTTTAACATATCTGATGGAATTCTATATATATAACAGAAAATATTTCATAGTCATTTTATATATATATATATATATATATATATATATATATATATATATATATATATATATATATATATATATATATATATATATATATATATATATAGAGGGTGTGTATACTTTTCCCAGTTCACCATTCGCAAGAAGGGTAAAACCTTTCTTTCTGGTTCTTGGCAAGGTTTTAGGGATGAAACTGCTAGACCCACGCAGATTCTTTTGACCCCAACGCATGCTGGTACCCATTCAGACCTGGGTAGACTCGTGCAAATATATTTTTTAATTCACAGAAGATATTCAGACATATCTACAGGATATTGTCATAATGTCTCGAATCCAGAGACTGCGAAGATAGGCATTCTTCAACAAAGTTAACTGGAATACCTCATGATTAAGGAAACTGTATATGGTAGTCACATAATTCCTGCAAACAAACAATTATTCATACATAATGATTATTAGCGAATATCTGAAAATGATCCGACTTCCAGAAGTATAAAATCTAGAAAGTGGGAAATCGAAATTCGAAGATAAGCTTCAGATGTCCTTTAAAACATGACGCAGTGTACAAAAAACGAGAAATGCACCGAAGTTTCTTCGGCACAATCGTGTTTTCTGTACAGCTGCTACAACGCATAATCAAGGGCACCGAAAATAGATCCATCTTTCGGTGGTCTCGGTATAATGCTGTATGAGTCGCGGCCCATGAAACTTTAACCAAGGCCCGGTGGTGGCCTGTCATATAGCGTTGCCAGACGCACAATCATGGCTAACTTTAACCATAAATAAAATAAAAACTACGGAGGCTAGATGACTTCAGTTTGGTAGGTTTCATGACTGGAGGGTGGATGATCAACATACCAATTTGCAGCCCTGTAGCCTCAGTAGTTTTTGAGATCTGAGGGCGGACAGAAAAAAGTGAGGACGGACAGACAAAGCCGGCATAATAGTTTTCTTTTTCAGAAAACTAAAAGCCTGGAATTGAGTCTTCGTATTTCCCTGCCTGCAATTTCCTGTTGTCTCATACTCTCGATTTCGAATTCCCCCCAAAAATACCGTGAATCTATCTGATATACTTCGTTTGCAACGAAGCTTATTTCATTATAGAAAATTGCGGCATTCCCTGAATTTTGATTAGCCGTCAACTCGGGAAGGTGATGTTTGTTATAAAGACCTTGCAACAAGAGATTACGGCCCGGAATGGAAAACAGTGAATGAGGACTTCAAAATGCGTATGTAATTTTTTTTCTTAGGAGCCACACTCTGTTAACAAAGATGGATTTATATATATATATATATATATATATATATATATATATATATATATATATATATATATATATATTTACATACATAACTACATACATGCATACACACACACATATATATATATATATATATATATATATATATATATATATATAAATTTCTGACTCACGTCAGGATCAACCCAGGTCTCTCAGGTGGAAAGCAAGGGCGTTACCCACTGGGCCATACAAGTCTAAAAGAAGTCGGAACCTGAGAGCAACTGCATTACCTGGGCAAGCTAACTGCTTGCATACCAGCGAGTTTTCCCCAACTTCCCGACTCAGCAATGACCCAATGGACAACATTTCATTCGAATTATCCCTTCTGAGTGAATAAGATAGAAATCATCAACACACAATCACGTGTGGAACAGAAATAAATTTCTGACTCACGTCGGGATCGAACCCAGGTCTCTCAGGTGGAAAGCAAGGGCGTTACCCACTGGGCCATACAAGTCTAAAAGAAGTCGGAACCTGAGAGCAACTGCACCCAAGGAATTACCTGGGCAAGCTAACTGCTTGCATACCAGCGAGTTTTCCCCAACTTCCCGACTCAGCAATGACCCAATGGACAACATTTCATTCTGAATTATCCCTTCTGAGTGAATAAGATAGAAATCATCAACACACAATCACGTGTGGAACAGAAATAAATTTCTGACTCACGTCGGGATCGAACCCAGGTCTCTCAGGTGGAAAGCAAGGGCGTTGGGCCATACAAGTCTAAAAGAACTCGGAACCTGAGAGCGATTTCTTTTAGACTTGTATGGCCCAGTGGGTAACGCCCTTGCTTTCCACCTGAGAGACCTGGTTCGATCCCCGACGTGAGTCAGAAATTTATTTCTGTTCCACACGTGATTGTGTGTTGATGATTTCTATATATATATATAATATATATATATATATATATATATAGTGTGTGTGTGTGTGTGTGTGAGTGCACACATATATACAGCCCTTATCCCTTTCAATTGTCAGCATATAAATTTTGTATCAAGTATGGCAAATTTTCCGAGAGAGGGGAAAACCACATCTCGGCAACACTGCTAGCTGAGTAACTACTGGAAGTATTTCATTCGGGATCACTCTTGATTTTCGGAAACTCTCAGGTTTCTCCAACACTCCGTTCTTTCCTCACATAATGAGGCTGACAGGAGAGAAGTCGCTTCCTCTTTCTTCTTTTCGCTTCGAGATGTTCCCTAAAATTTGACCGAACGATCCTAATGAACTTCGAGGAAAGTTGAATTACTCCGCCAAGAGGTGATTCAGTTTTAGTTTTCTGAAAAAGAAAACTATTATGCCTTTGTCTGTCCGTCCGCACTTTTTTCTGTCCGCCCTCAAATCTTAAAAACCATTGTGGTAGAGATCTGCAAATTGGTAAGTTGATCAACCACCCTCCAATCATCAAACATACCAAATTGCAGCCCTTTAGCCTCAGTAGTTTTTATTTTATTTAAGGTTAAAGTTAGCCATAATCGTGCTTCTGGCAACGATATAGAGTAGGCCACCACCGGGGCGTGGTTAAAGTTTCATGGGCCGCGGATCATTCAGCATTATACCGAGACCACCGAAAGATAGATCTATTTTCGGTGGCCTTGATTATACGCTGTAGCGGCTGTACAGAAAACTCGACTGCGCCGAAGAAACTTCGGAGCATTTTATACTTGTTGGAAGTGTCCGGATTTGGATTTTGGTGTATTAAGGATTTTATTCTTAGTATAAAACTAAAGTGGAAAGATTCTTTCGTGATTATTTGTAATCTATCATTATAACTATGCACTTCATGCATATGCCAAAAATATCACTTAAATTTAAATCAGTTTTCGATTCCTTTTGGATATCTTTATTAAATATCTATAAATTTGCAAAGCTGATAACTTATTATTTTGAAAAGCTTAGTAACTTATTTATAAAATACTCAAGATGTATACTTTAATGTGATAATTTTTCTGTATAAACTTCACAGAACAAATTTCTAAATATACTATCCATCAAATATTATTTTGAAAAGTAATCTTCGTCATATAGATAAATAGATAGATAGATAGATAAATAGGCAAAACAAAAGGATGGACAGATAGGTTTATTGCTCTCTCTCTCTCTCTCTCTCTCTCTCTCTCTCTCTCTCTCTCTCTCTCTCTCTCTCTCTCTCTCTCTCTGTTCCTCGGCCACACATTCAGTGTTTGCTGCTGAATACGAAATTGGAACCTTTCAGTTTTCATTTACCTTTTGGATGTGGCCGTTGGCGGCGCTCACCCTTTGAAAGCGCTTGCACGCACATGCGCACGTGCTTACACTGTTATGCTGCGGTTTCATGTTTACCAAATACCCGTTGAATTACATCCGGACAATGTGACCCCGTCTGATTGTTTGTTGAGGCATAATGCGACATTTTGGAAAAGGAGGCAGGTGGAAACCCTTTGATCTCTCTCTCTCTCTCTCTCTCTCTCTCTCTATACTATATCTATATATATATATATATATATATATATATATATATATATATATATATATATATATATATCTCTCTCTCTCACTCTATATCTCTCTCTCTGTCTCTCTCTCTATATATATATATATATATATATATATATATATATATATATATATATAAATTATATGTGTCTGTGTATGTGTGTTTGTATGTAGGTGTACAGGCTTGAGGAATCCCCCCAAGACTACTGCCCACCTTTCCACAACCCGTAATTAGTAAAATTTTGAGCAGCACCTGTGTCGCAGCGTTCGGATCACGTTTCTAAACTCCGAGGAATCGCCCCAGACTATATATCCACCAGTCCACCAACCCGTAAATAAGTACCGGCATCTGCCGGAGTTAAGATATAATGGCGTGTGTGGCATATATATATATACCCGTGAAGACTTATTTAGAACTGGAAGGTTGTGTGTTGTATCTATCTATCTATCTATCTATCTATCTATATATATATATATATATATATATATATATATATATATATATATATATATATATATATATATATATATATATATATATTCACTGATATATTTCCCTCGAAATGTACCTACTCTCTTCACGACCAATAAATTTCTTTTGAAATCCCCAGGCGTTTAAGTTTAGTTCGAAAATGCTGCACAGGAAATCTGCCCCTTTCATAGGTGTCATTCGCTTTTTCTGGACCAAAAGGACGCGTTTTAGTTTCAGGGAAATCCGAGCAAATTACTGCAAGGGTTGCAAAGGGAATTCCTCTCGCGCCGGAGAGAAAAGGCGAAGGGTGGAAGAATGAAAGAGGAAATGAGCGTTATTTTGCGTTATTTGATTGTCGTTGTGTTGGAGAGAGTAAGGCAAAGAGGGGGATTCGGAAGTACGGTACTTTCTCTGTCCCTGTGGCGTACCCATGTGGACGAGAGAGAGAGAGAGAGAGAGAGAGAGAGAGAGAGAGAGAGAGAGAGAGAGAGAGAGAGAGAGAGAGCAAAATTGTACGTGAGCCATTCCAATTTAAAACTGTTTTATGGAGATTGTTGCCAACTAATATTGCCAACTAATATTAGCAAGTCATTTTGGGATGAGGTTGTTAGGTTCTAGGCTCTTGTTTACTCTTGTTGTGACCCACCATGGTCTTTGACCACTAGATACATAATTCATTGATTTAGTTAGCAGGGGCACAATGGATTATCCATAAATGGGACTTAGAATCCATTCACACCCTCTGAAGTATGTCTGTATTCAGTATTATATATACAGTATATATGGGTGTGGTTGGGTGAACGGGTGAGACTTTCGAAATTTATTATCTGATATCCTCTTAAAAGTGGCTCTAATTTAGCAATGCAAGAAAAAGTGAGTAAAGAAAAAACTGTGCTGTATCGAATTTGCTTCGCCATTCATAGATAATCAATTTTTTTCTTAAACTGTCCATCAGATATACTCAAGGACAACATTTTCTCCCCTAGTGAGTATTGGTGTTTTATGTATATTCACTCATTAGAAGCAGTAGCAGTATTCAAAATAATAGTATTAGCCGTGAATCTTTGAAGGATGTAGTGAATCACCATCAACACTTACTGCATTTACAGGCGTAATGCTGAACCAGAAAGTATCTTCATCAGAACACAACTTCAAGTAAAACCTTATCTTATTGATATGAAGGTCTAGTTGAAAAGGTTTTTTCCAAGATTTACCCAGCATACAAATACTGATTTTTAAAATTTGACCCTCAATCCTATCTTAATGAAAATTACAGGGTGCTACTTTGGCTTGTTATCTACGCGTCACCTACTCCGAGGTGCTACTACTAAACTTGGCGGAAGCTCCTTGGGACGCCGTGTTTAGTACTAGTCCTTCGGGGATCAAAGTACATATACACCCATTTCTACATACTGGTTTCGACAAATATTAATACAACGAAATCTTCGTGCTGCCGTCTACTTTACATTTTGCCATACGGTGTTTAGTAGTAGCACCTCTGTAAGGCGAGGTAGTTTGTCGCACTTACGTGACGTCGGAACACACTTTGGGGTGAGCTGCCACCAGCTTAGGTGTTTATAACACACCAAAAGCAAACAAACAAACAAAAAAATCATTTAATGATATACAAGGCACCCTTTTACAAGAAGGTAGGCATAATATACTCTGTGCGATGCTTTCATTTGTTGGCAGTCCGGCTGCATGTGGTGTGGTTCACCCCCAACAAAAATGCTAGGCCAATAGGTATCCCGCACTTCTCACACACATGGGACTTGACTCTTATTATTTCACCCTTGGCCTTGAGAGGGAACATCACCCTTGGGACTCGCACTCCACTCCCACCTTCTTGTCTGAGAGGAAAAATAAAACTCTGTTCCTACTTATGAATTCAACTTGGTCAGTACACAGGGCCTATAATAGGGCCTGCCTTTGGCAACATCAAAAAATGTAAATAAAATTAAATTAATAAAATTGCTGTTACGACTGCTTCCCTTTTAAACTTATCTTTCAAGCTAACTTAAATTCTCATTTTCTTACCGTATATTGCGGCATTAATTATGAAATGCTATAAGTAGTCCAGGTAGCCAGCGTCCTTGAGGCTGGGACGAACGAAAAGGACGCTTCATTCTCGCTTGGCGTCTTTCTTCCTCGGTTGACTTGCTACCTCTCAGATTAAGACGAGAGTCTTGCTTCTCATTTTCTGGCAAAGGTATGATTTTTCTCACAGTACTATATACAAAATTTACTTTAAGTCTCGAAATATCACTTCAAGTTTGGTGCCATGTTCTAAGGTAAATGTGTGAGCAACACTCGGCGAATTTTGGTTACATATTCGATAATCATGTAAGGCTTTCATTCAGTCTAGCCTGCTATACACCCAGGCACTACACCTCGGCGTAGGAGACGCGTAGATAAGCCAAAGTAGCATCAATTACAGTTATAGCACATGAGACAGACGAACAGTCACTATTAAGCCTGCAATTCCTTTAACTATGTTAACCATCAGATGATTTAAGCAAAATTCAGCAAGGATGAACAGAACTGGCAACTTTAAAACATTCACTAGCAACATGCCCAAATTATCGTTCACACAATTGGCATCTAGTGCCCCAATGTCACCTTGCACCAGATATTTTGGATGCAGTTGTTCATATCTCCCGAGAGCGTCAGACGATCTCAATATTTAGTTCCAATCTTATACGGTTACAATGGGAAATTAGGCTGACAGAGCCCTGACAATTATTAACTACAACACATGAACCTTTCCAGTCAACACCTCAGTTTGACACAGAAACGGATAAGCATGACCTTAGAGCATTCTGTTACTTACCAGAACAATAATTATGGATTTGAAATTAAAGAATTCTTGACATTCTTATGGGTGGTGTCTCGGGGGCACGAACGCATTTTCGACCATCCTATTACTTTTCTACTATATTCAATCAAGATAAAACGTTACTATAACCGGCTCAGGTTCTCCATTAACACTTCATAGCACACAACACAATCTCCTATCTCTATTTTCTGGATTTTCACAGAACAGAGTCTGTTAGGTTACTCCCGTACTGTCTTACATTCAGCTGTAACAGTCAACTGACTCAGAGACAGAATGACAGAATCGAAGAGAAAAACCGGGACTTAGTAACAGTAGACAGTGGTTCCAAACTCTTTTTTTTTTTCTTACAGAAATATTGTGGGCCACATTTATTTCGAATATTAAAATTTCTTAAATACCAAATAAGTAAAAAAAAAATGATGAAAAATCTCTGTAAGAAGAAACTAATACAGAAAGAGATAGGCTGACTGAACGAATCTTACGTCAGGCGGTGGGAGGGGCTTACTTGCAGCATGCTCATTCTTCTATTTCTAAAAGCCGGTAATTCAGTTTCTAAAAGACGGGTAAAAAATGCGCCGGTTTCTTCGGCGCAATCGAGCTCTCTGTACTGCGTATGATCAAGGCCACCGAAAATAGATCTACCTTTCGGTGGTCTCGGTATAATGCTGCATGAGCCGCGACCCATGAAACTTTAACCACGGCCAGGTGGTGGCCTGTACTATATCGTTGCCAGAAGCACGCTTATCGGTAACTTTAACCTTACATAAAGTAAAAACTACTGAGGCTAGAGGGCTGCAATTTGGTATGTTCGATGATTGGAGGATGGACGATCAACATAGCAATTTGTAGCCCCGTAGCCTTAGTAGTTTTTGAGATCTGTGGGCGGACAGGAAAAGTGCAGACAGACTGAAGTACGGACGGACAGACAAAGCCGGCACAATAGTATTCTTTTACAGAAAACTAAAAAAGGACAAGGACAATGTTAAATTACTTTATTTTCCCAACTGCGCAAATATTGGTCAATCAATCGTTAAAGGCTACAGTGTTTACAAAGATTCTTTGGGAGATTATTTAATTTTCTCTTGACTGTGAACGATAAATTCTAAAAAGGGTAACAATACTTACTTTTCCTTAACTTCCATTTGTGAACAACTAATGAAAATGATGGTGCCATTAATTCTTATGAAGCCCAAGTAAATAAAATAACTTAAATCTTGCAAAAAACATTATCACAGTTCCATACTCCAGGCCTTCTGCCTAGTCATCCTTACAGACTTCAAGTATTTTGTTTATTAAAAAATTCAGCTGAAAACTTCACAAACCTTTTGAAATGCAATAAAAGGGCTTAAGGAATTAATATATACAACGCTGACATAAGAAAACAAAATGTACCATGCTATGAATAAAATGAAACAAAACATTTTACAATCAACTATAGCACAAAAAAATTACACGTGGACAGAGCTAATCATCATGAAATGGAAGAGATTTCAATTCCACCTTAGAAAGTTATCTTCTAACAAAGAATTTCTCTTAAAAATGTACTGGATGCACCTTCCTCTCACTTTATTTGCTTTCAAGCTCCATCATGCTCATTGCTGTTCGTACCGACGCTGAGAATTGTATTGCGTTCCAAAAACCAGTGAAAAGACCGTGATTTTACAAAATATTCTCCTCACTAGATATTCATTCCAGCGTTCTTATTCGAGTACAGAATACACTTATAAAATGGATGACCTTCATCTCTACCATAACAAAGGAGTACGAATTTCATATCACAGAGACATATTCCACGGGCAATAATTGCAATTATGAGCATTACAAGACATTGCAGGACGCTCCCCTTCCCATTTCGCACGAATGCATTTTTCATTCACTCGGTCATTTACAGCAACTCAATACACGAAAGGCAAATCACCGGAGTCGAGAGAAACTTAATTCGAGAGGGGACACGACTTCTTCATCAAGATACTGAAAGCCTAATAAGGACGAGTCTTCATTATGAAAGGGGTGGAGAGATGGAGTGCAATCAGTTTCAGACGGAGAATGAATGGAGAGAGAGAGAGAGAGAGAGAGAGAGAGAGAGAGAGAGAGAGAGAGAGAGAGAAGAGAGAGAGAATAAACGATACAAGAGTCGGGTTCACTCAGGGAGGAGACAATGATATTTCTTTTTATCTTTCCTCCTTTCTTTACGTATTCAGCTGAAAACCCTTACGGACAGAATCAACAGAATATAAACCCAAGAGGGTCTCTCGAGGGATATCAACTTGCAAAAACAGACAAGTTATAGGAAAATGTGATAAATAAATAAATATGAGGTAATAGAAAATAAAACCGATACACTTGATATTCAGGATTCGTCAGCTGAGAGCAGAAATAAATTTGCTCCTTGCTTAAATACTTGGAGATCGGAAGATTCTACAACTGCACTAGGCCGACTATTCCACATTTTAGTCGTAGCCAAGATGAAACTCCTAACAAACTGAGTAGCATTACACCTGATACTAGAAAACAACATACTTTTTGCAGTAGCAGCCTGCCTAGTGTTGCGAGCAAAAACAACTACGTCAATAAAGAAGAGTGCGGAAGATGTCTTCGTAGTATATTTTATGCAACAAGCATAGAGAACTTACTTTACGTCTGAGCCGCAAGTCAACATTAATAAGAGTTGGCAAAAGAAACTTGACTGATGACATGACTCTGTACAAGAGAGTTTGAGAACAGAGTCAGCACCAGAAGAACACACTGGAGAACGTTACTCCAAACAAAGAAGGAAAGAGCCAAACAAAATTGATATAACAGCTTCTTTCCGAAGCATTCATAAACATTTCCGCAAGATATCAACTGTTTGCAGAAACAAATAAAGCAATATTCCGTATATGGTTCTCAAAATTTAATTCTTTTCAAAATTTACTCCTGAAATATGAAGAGACACTGACATTTAAAACCTTACCATCTAAATGCAAATCAGGAAGGTTCTGGTTTGACTATCATACTTTGAATTTTAGGAGTTAAGCTACATTTCCAAAAGCCTGATCCACTCAAGAATACGTGCCAAGTCTCTATTCTAGGATTCTGCAACCACAGACCTAAGGCGCGGAGAAGGAACAGTTAGATAAGTAGCAACATCGCGTATACAATCGATTTGTTCTCCAGACCTTGCCACATGTCACTAGTATGGATGGTTAATAGCAAAGGTACAAAAACACTACCTTGAGGAACACCTGAAATGACATAAAGCTATTATGCTGACCATCAACACAGACTCTTTGGGTTCTGCCCATCAAAAATTCACTTACGATACTGAGAAAAAAATTAAAAACACTCCAGTAATCTTAGCTTGTAAAGGGGCTTTATAATTCATATATTCATAGCCTGCAATCTAAAATCTGCACTCTGAATCAAGATCTCTCTGAAAAATTGTAGATAGTTGCATCTCTCTCTCTCTCTCTCTCTCTCTCTCTCTCTCTCTCTCTCTCTCTCTCTCTCTCTCTCTCTCTCTCTCTCTCTATATATATATATATATATATATATATATATATATATATATATATATATATATATATATATATATATATATATATATATATATATATATATATATATATATATATATATATATATATATGTATGTACATACATAAACAATCATTGCAAGGTAATGCTTTCTGGGTCCATTTCCCAACAAGCACTTCTTGTCTCCATTAGAAGCCTGAATTCAATCATCAATGTACTCGGCGCAAATTAATTGCAAATTGAACTCTGATTCATCACTGTTACAAAGCAAGTCGAGTCTCTCTCTCTCTCTCTCTCTCTCTCTCTCTCTCTCTCTCTCTCTCTCTCTCTCTCTCTCTCTCATCACAAAGTTTAAGCGACGAAATGAATTTCATTATGATCGTTCCGTTGCGGGCAAACTAAAGAGGAAGATGCAATAATGTCTCTCTACTTTGCATCGTTGTCTCATTTCGTTAAATGTTACATTAGCAAAATAACCTTATATATACTGCACTTATTTTTTTTTTACTTTCCCGGGATGAACAACTGTGAGTTTCGCCAGGCGTCTTAGATTCGTTGCAAATTTCAGCAACGCTTGGCTTTCACGTGGCAAGGACGGTACCCCAACGCTTAAACACTAATTCTTATGTTGCAGCATGAATTAACTTCCTTCAGATAAGTCTTAGAATGCCTCAAAGCTTTTAGATACAAAGATATTCCAAGCTTTCACAAATGCTAATTAAACAAAGAAAGCTATTGCAACATACCGACTGTTTCGAATAATTGGGTTTATAATATTCAAATACACAATTTGCTTATTTGCATTCAGGTTAACAAAGTACACGAGGCACAGAGAGCAAAGTTATGATGTAAGTTGATTTATTTCATCTGTAAAGCGAACACACAAACTGATGACGTTATGTAAACTTCAAGAGACAGGAACGTAGCGGTATCCTGCAATTCTGTTACGTTACGAGAATATAAATAAGTTATATATCTAACAGGAAAACGATATGAAGATGGTAAAACGTGAATACTACATGAAAAGACTTTAAAACAATATATTAAAAACCATAAAATGAAAACAAATAAGAAACATAGAACGAGCGTCCTAACTCATAACCCAATAAAAATAGGAACAAGTTGCAAATATAATTCCTACCTTTCAGTTTCCGCCAAGCAAAAATCCTGCATGATACAAAATGAGCGTGTTAGTACTAGGTTCATATGAGAATCAGTATGAATAAATACATTAATGAGAGCATGTAAGGCATAAAAATCAGAAGAGAAATGAAAACTCTTCTTAGACATAATACGATCTCTGGATAGACTTTGAAGTTCTGAAGACAATGCGTATTAATGTAGCATCAAAAATATATTTTTTCCGTGCAAAAATTACAATAATTTTTAATTTTTTGGAGCCTGGAAACTTTATCTATAACGCTTATACACTTTTCTCAGTTTGGTTCGTTAAATTCACAGCAAATTACATTTTATGGGAAATAACCTCTTAAAGAGGATTGGGAGTTAACCATTTAAAACGCCTACGTCCCTTGTTGAAATTACCAATTTTATATTTTGGCATAATTTTGCAGCCGAAGAAAGCATACACTTTCAACATACGCATACATCAAGGAACGAAGTCAAATAATGCGCAATTCACACTAAACATAAACAACCGTTAAGACAGACAGTCCCCTGTAAACAAACAGCCATAAGTTACAAATGAATAAATTGACTATTATACGCATGTATCAGAAAGAGAAGTGCATCTGCATACAAAATAAAAAACTACAAAGGCAAAACTAATGAATGAAAAGCTAGGGACCCACATCTGGCTGACCGGGTTTGCGCTTAGCGATGTTCCTCTTTGCTCAGGGTGTGTCAAGTTAGTTTTCTTGCTAGAATTCTGAGCTTTGTGTCTTTTGAAACTGAATGTTTTAGTTTTAATTTAGTTTTAATTTAGTATGTTCAAAAAAGCAAAATAACAATAAAGGGTCAGAAAATGATGCCCTGAAGGTATTCAAAAGCAAAAATTTATATAACGTTAAAATAATAAAGTAAAAATAATAAAGTATCAGATATGTATATATATATATATATATATATATATATATATATATATATATATATATATATATATATATATATATATATATATATATATATATATATATATATATATATATATATATATATTGCTTCATGCAAAACTACGAAACAGCTGCCCTTCCAACGATATATACAGTTTCTATCTGTTTGGTCAGTCTGTAAAGTTAGTTTTCATGCTAGGACACTGATATTCAGGTTGCTTTAGACCTAAATTTGAATTCTCTTGTAATATATTACAAAAGTTAAAACTTCAAAATTTACAAGTCATTATGATGACTAATTTTGTTGAAAACAGAAATACTAGATATTACTGAGTAATGTACTTGTCGCAGACTAAAAAATATCGGCAATGCAAAACTAGATAAGATATCATTGTTTTCCAATGATATCTTGTCTATTGGTACTTGCGCCAGAAATGCTTATCAAAGTGTACCAGTCCAGTTATTTTTAACTGCATGGTACACTCGTGCATGCAATAAACAACAAACATACAGTCCCATCGTACAACTGAAAACAAAAGCAAGGTTGGAGACAGTTCTACTTGGTAACTCACACAGTAACTACACATTACCATCAAATACAGAACAGACTCTATTGTACTAAAACAAGATTATTTAATTGGTGAATAAAATTTGGGAAAGTGTTCATACACTCATTCTTGTCCTAGAAACGGGAAAAAGGAGAATTTAACACAAAGATATCACCCTTGGTTTGTGAGAAAGAATTTGATTTACCTTGCAACAAAGCTTAGCGGTCTGTTGCAACTGAAGTGAGTCATAACGAGGCCCGAGAGTCAACGCGGAGAAAGAGAGGAAGTTAAGATGAAAATTCTATAGGAACGGACACACCAAACGAGTTAAAACTTGTGTTCCAGTGAAATCTACATAAACAGTAAGAAAGTCACTTAAGATAGCTTGGCTCTTCATTAGGTTTACAGTCAACGATCTCTGTAACGATAAAACAGCTATTGTAAATGTGAAATATATGAAGAAAACAATAAAACAGCTGTTATAAATGTGACATTTCATTATGAAATAATCGTTAGACAAAACGAAATATAATATAACGAGAGGTAGAAAAGAGAGAGAGAGAGAGAGAGAGAGAGAGAGAGAGAGAGAGAGAGAGAGAATGTTTATCACTCTTTGATGCGCACACACACACAAACACACACACAAACATTCCAAAACAACCTGCCTTGAGTGACAGCCTTCTAAACAACATTGATTTCTGTATCGCTTCGTGCCATCATATCAAGCGTCAAGCAGCTCGTTCCGGCTAGAACTCCATTTCTAGCTAATTGGCAGATATCCCTATGACAGTTTCCCCCTGGTTAATTAGGTAATGCTGCTGATGGCCACGCCTCCTTTCCCTTGTGCATCATATGCGAATTTATGGCCAAGTAAATATTTGGTAGATATACAACTCACGACTCGTCTCGACTCGTAAACATGTCTATGACATGCAATCCAGTAATTGCAAATTGAATAAATAGAGATAATTAATATCAAGGAAATAGGTGGCTGCTTCTTCAGTATATGGAAACATAAAAGTAACTGAATTGCTGGAACAGAACGAAAATTAAGTAAATTTAAAAGCAAGCGCCCAATATTCATACGTGAACATGCAATGAAAAGCACTTGCAAAGGCAACAGTAGAGATGAAATATCTGACGGAACGCTTGTCAGTTTATCAATAATATTGCTCCCCTATTTCATTCTTTTATATGTTCCCTATTCTGATATCTCCAGCGCCACCAGAATACGAAGGTTATATCACCTACTAATTATTCACATGTTACCTAAGTCAGAGAGAGAGAGAGAGAGAGAGAGAGAGAGAGAGAGAGAGAGAGAGAGAGAGTCAATGCACTCTTAGTCTAACATTCTATCTCACTCGTCATCAGGAATATGGGAAATGGACCAGCTCTCAAGTTTGTGTTTTAATAGATACCTGAACCTCGATTAGCCACTAAAATGATTGCCGGGCAAGTTCAGCAAGGTGAAAGATAACGTTTTTGTTTATTACTCTTCAAACCCTTCCTTCAGGGACGAGCCCCACTCTTTCTCCCCCACCCCTGCCTCTTCCTTCCAATTCTAGAAGGGCATATGTGGCAGGTCCAAACTCGAATATTGGGGTTTGAAAACGTCCACCCTGACATAATAATAATAATAATAATAATAATAATAATAATAATAATAATAACAACGCTGTCTTTATGGATGCATTTACATCACCATATGGGTTTAGGATCTAAAAAGTCCAAAGCAGGTACAAAGAGACGAATATAATGCCATTTAGGTACATACCAGCACAAGTATATAAACTCAATTCTGTGACGAGGTACCTCCACGGAAAGGAAAGCTTCAATGGTATTCATTCCATGTGAAAATTAATTTAATCTGATGGAATTCAATACATTATATCTAACTGGCTCCAGCGTTTTTTATCTTATGTAATAAGTTCCCTAATTGAATTCCTGTCTTTGATAATATCAAATACGCTGGCAAAGGGGAATTAGATTAGGATTCACTTTCATTCCTGGAATAGCCTCAAGGAGGTGGTCAGGTTTCATTAATTAGATATACTGTACATATACTGTATATACATACATATATATATATATATATATATACATATATATACATACTTATATATATATATATATATATATATATATATATATATATATATATATATATATATATATATATATATATATATATATATATATATATATATATATAATATGAGACGCAAGTGTGGGTGCGTAAACGTAATTGGGAATTTAAATGAAAATCAATAACTGTAATATCCGTATTCATTTGACGTTTTTCATCGGATAAAAAATATGAACAGAAAGAACCACTACTTTGCTGTTGAAGTGCAGGAACATAGTGACAACATCGTCAAAACGACTTACATAAATTTTAAGAAACTGACGAAAATAAAGAGGGACTTTTTAAAATTCTAGTTTAACCTACACCAGAATTGTCACGAATGAAAAAAGATTAGGCTAATGAATAGGCGGGAGTTTCCAAAGACAAGTACACTAGAAATCCCCAAGACAGTGACAAAAATGTGAAAGCAACAAACTAAGGCAGTTACTGCTTGGCACAGAAAAGGCACTGAAATAAACTCCATGAATGCTGCAGCAGAAATAGGTATTTGATATTTGTTTTGCTTTGATGTTTGGGGGGGGGGGGACGGTTGGCTGTCTCTTAGATTCTACTTGTAAACAATTCGTTTCGTCCATTGTCGGTACTGTGGAATGTCAAAGTCCGGGGAATAATAACTCGCTAAGCATGGATTTACGAAGGTATCCTATCTTGACAATATGAATAAAACAGATGATGGTGGACAAGTTATAATCTACTGGACAGAATGTCACCTAAAATCATATCGGTGTTTCACATCCGCAGAGATGCTGAATGTTTCCATCATCCTTATATCGAACACTAAAATGATTTTATAACGAAGAACTGGATATTACCTCAAAATTTAAATGGATGTACCACATTTTACTAACTGCGTTATTACCATCAATTCAAACCCTTAAGACCATCGCCAGTATGGTAAAATCCGGTACTCTCACAATAAATACAAAGTATTTGCTTAAGAGTCATCTGCCGGCCAGATTGGGCCTAGAAATAAAACGAAGGACACCGTCAGGACCTTGACCAAGGATTAGGGATTACCTCCTAGAAGGATACCAAAGGAGACCTGGTGAATTAATTCCTAGGTTTGCAGAGACATGGATCTGGGAAAGATGTTTCAAACATCGGGAAGAGAGATCTTCTCATGTTTAAATATCCATGAACAACAAAAGCTCAAATGATGGATTCATTTTGCTTTATTTTTATTGGATGGCAGTCATTAGCATCAGATTGCATTAAATAGAACAGCAATGAGTACAAGTCAGAATTTTCTGTTACCTATAAATATTCATTTTTTTTATATCTCACAGATTGTTTATACTCGTAAGCATCTGTAAATGCATTCCGTCCCAGCCCCCTATAATTAATATTTCAGCCCGGATCCAAGATGTAAACAGCCTAACGCCACACAATTAATGAATTCAAATAAAGGGAGATACAAGGAAGCTTTAACGTATAGATGCGTACCCTCAATGAAATTACTTCATTGTTTCACTTCCATTTCTGCGATTTATGAATGCCCCTATTCATAAGAATATATTATGTGTTGTTCGTTGTACATTTTCCAGCACAATCATGGACAAAAAAATATGAGACTACTTATTCTTCTATTTCACAGGATTTGTTTGGAAAACGAAGAAATAATTTTGAATAAAATAAAGACGGGCAAACAAATATGTTATCTTAGTTTATTGAATGTCCCTTGGCCTCTCTCTCTCTCTCTCTCTCTCTCTCTCTCTCTCTCTCTCTCTCTCTCTCTCTCTCACACACACACAGAGTCTGACTCGTCTCCTATTTATTTTCCGTTTCAAAAGCAACCAAAATACAGGCGGTTTCAATACGCATTTTTCATCCCGACGTCTGCGCCTGACTTGCAGAATATTAACCACACGGACATTTAAACAAAATAAAGAGACTCTCCTTGATTGTTCTGTATTCCATACCGACTGAAGCTTATGAACGTGCAATTGACCAAACGTCAACCAGGCAATGGCATTTATTATGGGGATATGCTTTTCAGAGATGTTAGTTTTTCGTACTTTCTCAATATGTGCGAACTACGATCTAATCCTGTAGCACTTTAATATTACCAGCTTGCTCAAAATTTAAGTTCTCGTGGTTAATTCACTTTTGCCTAAAATGTTTTTAATGAATTCCTCGCTGAATACGTAATATGTATTTACATCAAAACCTCTGAATTCAACGAACTCTCGTTAAAAGACACTAGGTGGAAATAACATCTTATATAACGTCAAAATACGAAAATAGGCGATACTACATAAAAGACTCTAAATGAGCACGTAAGCTTCTGCAAACTAATCAACAAACAGTCTACCCGCAAGGCGTGTTGTGAATGTCGCTTGCAGTATGAATAAACCAAAAGGGAAGGTCACTGAACTATATACAGCCCGCCAGGTGTTACTGCAGAGTCGACAGGTGCTACAGCCAGCTTCGGCAAACAAGCTTTAGTTGGGATGCTAAACTCTGTCAGTAATTTACATATTAAAACGTTCACTGAATATAATATAATTTCAATGAGGTCAGCTCTAATAAAGGAACTCGAGTAATCACATCAGCCTATAAAGTACATTTCTTGGTCAGAACGGACCAGTGCGATTGTATTTGTGTAAATGTTCACAGTTTTATAACAAGATTAAAGACAGTCACGACTCGAATTGCACTTTCATTTCTACAATAACTCACTTTCAGATCTCATTGCCGTTGGCACCAGACCGTTAAAGTTTGCTGGATGTTTCAGTAACGCTTAGTTTTCGCTAGACAGGGCCATTAGCCCTAGGATTTTGTGAAATATTCAGTGAAACCATCTTGGGCTGTTCAGGTAGTTTAATCTTTTTTATTTTTGTGTTTAGTTTAGAACTTTTAAACGACAACGAAAACTCCTATAATAGAATAAATCAAGATTTATCACCGATTAAAATATTCTTAAAAGCAAGCAATAATATCGATTTCAGAATTCGAAATATAACAAAAATACTGTAGTTTAATCTCAGGACCAAATTATCACAGTGAAAAAAAAAAATATTATTGCCTAAAAACAAAGGACGAAACGTCAATTACTGAAGGTCTCTCGTAACACAGATATTGGGAAGCAATACTGTAAACAGTGAAGAAGCCCAAATCTATATTTGCTCAAGCATACGCAAGAAACTGAAGTGGGGATTCTCTCTCTCTCTCTCTCTCTCTCTCTCTCTCTCTCTCTCTCTCTCTCTCTCTCTCTCTCTCTCAGAAACAATTTCTCCTCTGATTCAAAACAATCTTTTTCTTTGAAACTTCGATGATAAATACAACTGACCTCTCTCTCTCTCTCTCTCTCTATTATATATATGTATATATATATATATATATATATATATATATATATATATATATATATATATATATATATATATATATATATATATATATATATATATATCCTCATATATATATATATATATATATATATATATATAAGATTCCTCAATATCTCTAAAGACTTCCTGATCTGTAACCATCAGTAGTCGTATACCTCTTCTCCTTTCCTATGCCCCTATTAACTTTCTTCCCACTTCTTTCTGCCAGGGAAAATATGAAAGCGACGAAATTGACGTCATTCAAAAGACTGCTCCTACATCTCAGTCCCCCAAAAGAAATTATTTCTTATCCCCAATATGTAATTTAGATAAGATATTCTCACGAGGTATTCTCATCACAGGACTGGGATATATCTCTCACGTAATTGGTTTTTCTGAAAACATGGAAAATTCCTCAAGGTCCTCCCAACTGCGACATTATGAATTCATGTGATATAAACAACAATTTCTTTAGACTAAGAACGAAAGTGATGGAATATAACCTCTCTCCTCCCTTTTAGAGTTTTCCAGCCCCTGGCACATTTCTGCTTGAAGACGCAACGCAAATCCTCTTGTGAAAATGCGGTTTTAATATTATCGAGTTTATTTTCAGGTTTAGGGAAAGAGCGAGACTTTGCAAAGGAACAAAAGCAATTTACGTCTTCATTGTTCTGGCGGTAATAAATTGGATATATGTTATTAACTGAAAGTATTTAATAAGTATTTTAGTTTGACGGGTCTGATTTATTTGACTGCTGCCAGCTCTTCCGTGCAACTCATTTCTGCTTTCTGTTGTTCAAATATTTTACACTTTCTCCGAGCGCTTTTCTATAACTTAATCCAAAATTAGTAAAAGAATAAAGGCTGAAAAAAAATACTTGCATATTCCACGATAATTTAAGATTAAAAAAAGAATGTAGTTACTTTGCAATTTTTTGCTGTTTACGTTCAGCTAAATTCTACAGCTGTTGCCAAATTTAGATTATGTTAAAATGTCTTATAACCTAAATACCTTATGAAAATGATGCAACAGTGCTACTGTTTCTGCAAATGACGTCGATGAAATTGGTGTTGTCACACCAGTATAACAAACTTACGAACAAACAAAACTAATACATAATTAATTTGCAAAACAAAATTCCTCAAGATGTTTCCAAAGGCGATCTCAAGATACCAAGAAATGAAAAACACAATTTGAGTGGAACATAACGAAGGCATCGGTATTCCTTCAGCCATCTACCCTTTCAAAACATTTTCCTCCATTTGCGTTCCGTTGCTTGGAAAAGCGACCAAAATCCTCTTACGCGAAAGCATCTTCAATATTTAAGTGCTACACGGACGGGAAAGTTTACCCAGAACCTTAAAACATTCACCTTCTGAAAGGCTTCAAGGGAATCACTGGGAAACATTCTCATTACAGCAGGGAATGAATTTTTCAAAGCCTCAATTTTTTACAAAATATTCATGTTGGACTGTGCAACAATTTTCCAGGGGTTGCTTGCTTTCAGCCAACCAGCAGAGAAATTAATAACCTAGCCAAAATATTTTTCTCGCCTTATTTACCGAGTAACAGTTTTTCAAAATATTTGGTATCAATTAATACTTTGTAAGAAATAATTACATTATATTATTAGCCATTCCTAGTGCAGCATAAAACTGAAATTTCCTCTAGACACAATCTCTTGTACAAAGTTGCAGCTTAAAGTAAAAAAATATCATAACGAGCTAAAAGAATCATGAAAAGTGAAGCCAAAAAATTGCTGAAATATGTAAAACGTATTTCATGCTGACACCTCAGTAAGACTACATACGTAATGTTTTAGTCACTATGCACCACAGATTAAAATTCCCCCAACACGAATATGATATTTGGTTGTTCGTCCGAACATGGGCCACTGGCTGAAATTTGTTATCTAAGAAGCCGACAAGTGTTATATCTGTTATTCAGACGATACACTTAAGACAGATCTTTCGGATTAAGTTTTCAACGGTGTTCTCATGAACCGTGCTTTGGCTGTGAATTCAGAATTGCCACGGGTTTTTGCCAATAGATAACTGGCAATTTTCAGTAACTTAGTGTATATATATATATATATATATATATATATATATATATATATATATATATATATATATATATATATATATATATATATATATATATATATATATTAATGTGTGTATGAACTGCTGGAATAGTCGAGTAACTTTTAATTTCCTTGTGGCTTACATTTACATGCAATAGTTGGCATATTTATTTATTTGTTATTTTTCGCTGTCCGGCAGTGGCAATAATAAACATTTTTATCCATAATTTGGTTATTATCGATTACATATAAGTTACTGAACTAGGAATCAGTTTCATAAAATCTCGCTTTCCTCAGATTTCTCCACTTACTAAAGTGGAAAAATCCATATGCGGATTTTTCCACTGTGGATAAATATGTCAAAAAATATAATCAAGGAAACAGGTACATAACTATGTGCTTATCCAATAACAACAATGATAACCAACATGAAGTATTTCGATAGTCAAATAATTGTAACCGACCACTGCGATACAGGGGAGTAGAGATTACGTCAGTGGTACTATATCCTTTAATTAACAAAACTGAGTAAAATCAGTGCAGATAAACAATCGCAATAAACCAACTGTGGCAGTTTCTCCATCAGCTGCAAGACAATCAAACTTCGCAAAAGAAAAGATACTTTTATAAACAAGCCATTAGTGGAAAGTCAAGAGGCTACCTAAAAGTGGTCCCTAACAGCTACTCCCCTCCCCAAAGGGGCTATTCCCCTGGAATTTATTTCTGGTCATAGAAATTCATTTCTCGTCATAATGTGGTTCGGATCCCACAATAAGCTGTGGGTCCCGTTGCTAGGTAACCAGTTGGTTCTTAGCCACGTAAAATAAATCTAATCCCTCGGGCCAGCCCTAGGGGAGCTGTTAATCAGCTCAGTGGTCTGGTTAAACTAAGATATACTTAACTTCCCCCAAAGCCTCCAACAAGGAGTGAGTTCTGAGTGGGTTGTAACTTTCTTGGAGTAACAACGGCATTTTACGCAAATGTCTGATGATTTGGAATTTCCAATCTCGCCAAGGCCAGTTTTAACATTTACAAAAATACTTGTATTCATTTACATTCATAAATTAGAATGAGTCTAGACTTACAGCACCGGCATGAGACTAGAACCTATTAAGAAATACCAAAGACGTGATCATTCACATACGAATTCTACCAACATTTCTGTGTCTAGTGGCACTCGTAATTACCCTGCTATGTACTCTATACAGCCTCTTAATTCCTATCCGTCTTCCCTTTCCGTCCCCCTCATGGGAATTCCCAACATCCCCGTCAGCAGTTCCATCAGGAATTTTCTTCCCCGTCACTTCCCAAGTGTCAGAGGAGCTTCCTCTACCCGCAACAGCCTCCGTGAAACATGCTTCCGGGGTTTCCGTCAGGCCTTTGTTCTTGCTGTTAATTCTATCCAACTCCAAAGTCTCTCTTTAACCTTTGGGCTACTTTACGTTTTGGTGCTGTTCTATACGACTTTATTTCACAATCCGTCCCTTCTATTTTTTTATCTTTGTACTTTCATCTTTGCGGCTACAGCTACAGCTTCATAATACAAGACGGTGAACAACAAAAACCAATGTTTACATTAACATTTGTAATATGATGCTGTTATTAACGATAACGTTCACAATATTCATAAAAACGAACTAAAAATTTGAATAATAACTAATTGACCCAAATTAACATTAAAACTTTTAATTCGAGGGCCACCTGATGGAAAAGTTTCGGCTGAAATATTACAGAAGCAACGATCATTGCGTGTAACGAAAAATTGTCAGTGGATGAAAGAAGTCCAATTTAATCTGAAATTCGTGAAAGGACCTGTCTCGTTTTAGTAAATCTTCTCCCTAATATAGCTCAACTCTGAATCACAGCGCTGACTGGCACCTGCAGGATTTCAAAAGACAAGCCAACAACATGATTTGTTTACTTATCTGAGTAGAAAACGGGTTACCTGTAATTATAAAAAACGACAAATTTGTACAATTGAGAGGGTAACTATAGCTAAAAATCTCTCTTCAACATACAACAGGCAATCGCAAAATTTTTTGTCATGGAGAGACGAAATCTCGAGCAGTAAACTAAGGAAAAGGGGTATTTTAGCCATGTTAAAACATTATTTCATCAATAAAATGGGTGGAAACTTAAATTATAAATATAAAACAGTTAAAAAAAATAGAAAATTTTAAACTAAAGCACTCTAGATGTTTCTTTACGCAAATTTCAAAAACTCTCTCTCTCTCTCTCTCTCTCTCTCTCTCTCTCTCTCTCTCTCTCTCTCTCTCTCTCTCTCTCTCTCCTTATACAGCAAACAGTTACACGCGAAGTTTCTTTCGGTTACACAATTCTAGAATTTCACCAAATTCATTAATTCCGACCTTGCACTGACATGTAGAATTCTATTGTACTTCGAAAAAAAGTCTGACTTGAAAATGAGTCCAATTAATTAGGGATCAAGACAGAGCAATTGTACAAATGTGTATGTGAGAGAGAGAGAGAGAGAGAGAGAGAGAGAGAGAGAGAGAGAGAGAGAGAGAGAGAGAGAGAGAGAGAGAGGCGTGGACGAGTCATGAATAATCAAGACTCGAAAAGAATGTGAGATTTGATGTCCATTTCAAAGAACAAAAATCAGAACGACGCTCAGATGCAACTTTAGAATATCTTTTCAGCACCAGAGCGAGTAAGATGTCTTCACAGTCCAAACTGGAGTGAATCATTTTGTTCCAAGAATGCTCATTTACACACATCGTTTTTCAGGGTAACGAGAAAGTTCATATAGTTAGAAATGTAGGTAAAATTTGTATACATGCTCTTTTGGCACCATTCCTAAATGTATAGTAATAAACAAGGAAATAGCAAAGGACAATATAATTAATAAGAAAATCTTAATATGAGAGAGAGAAGGGTTTATGATTTTTATATTTGCCTTTGTATTAAAGCTGAATCTTGACTGCTAGGAGAGAGAGAGAGAGAGAGAGAGAGAGAGAGAGAGAGAGAGGAGGAGAGGGCTTTCAGGATTTCTATTTTTTAATACGTTGAATGTTTACCGTCAACACTATGTTTTTAATACAAAAGCATCAAAACAATTAGTATCTCCCTTTATGTAAAGCATTCTATCACAACACTTCTAACTTGTAAAATGGCAGCAACGGCTAGAGATTTGTTTACGCAAGTCAAGATTCCTTCCCTTCAGGGAACGACAGAATTCGAATATAATAAATCGTTCGTTAAATGACTTATCAAAAATGCTTGACATCCCCTCATTATGCTCCAGTGACTTAGCTGACAAATTAACACTAATAACATTTTGTTTTTAATTACGGATACAAATCATATGCGTTTTGCATCGGTGAACAAAGTAATGACGCAATTGCTTCTCTCCCTCTCTCTGCCAAGGGGCAAAAGCTTTCAGGGTGACTTGACATTTCTCTCTCTCTCTCTCTCTCTCTCTCTCTCTCTCTCTCTCTCTCTCTCTCTCTCAGAGATAATGCAATTGCTTCTTGCCCTCCCTCCCAAGAGGCAAAAACCTTTAGGAAGACTTGAAATTAATTTCTCTCTCTCTCTCTCTCTCTCTCTCTCTCTCTCTCTCTCTCTCTCTCTCTCTCTCTCTCTCTGTAAATATGCACTTCTCACCCTCTCTCCTAAGGAATGAAACCCTTCAGGAAGACTTGACATCTCTCTCTCTCTCTCTCTCTCTCTCTCTCTCTCTCTCTCTCTCTCTCTCTCTCAGAGATAACTCTCTTCTCTCTTGCCCTCTCCTTAAAACAGCAACTTCTTGACTCAATCTAGGAATCTTCTCTCTCTCTCTCTCTCTTTCTATGCAATTGCTTCTCGCCCTGTCTCCCAAGGCATGAAGCCCTTCAGGAGACTTGACATTCTCTCTTCTCTCTCTCTCTCTCTCCTCTCTCTTCCTTATCAGCAACGCTCAATCTATCTTTCTTTCTCTCTTTCTATCAGTCCGTCTAAATTTGCTTAATGTTTAGTTCGCCCTTTCATGTTCGCCCAGAGGGGACATACTTCTTGACTGATGAAGCTATTCAGAGGATACGCTTTCAACAAAGGATGTGGAAAATTCTTCAAATTTACTATTTTTTATTTTTCCAGGAAAATCCCTTAAGACACTTCCTGCTGTCACATTACATATTCAGGAAATATTCACCGCAAAAGTCCTCACGGTCAATTTTCACATGTGATTTTGAGAAACAATTTGTTGTAAAATATAATTTCAGAGCAACATGACAAAGGCGTTAGTATTCTGCTATTCAGCTTCTTTGTCCCTTTCGTGTCATTTTCATAAAGTGACGTCAATACTATTAGAAAATTACACTTCAAAATCTTTCATGACGAGGTGGCGGGAAATTTTTCTGCGAAATTTTAAACATTCAATCTCCCAAAGGTTTCAGTGAAATCAGTTGGAAATTTTCTCGTTCAATAGGGACTTAATTTCTTAAACTCAAGACACAATTCTGGAAGGGTTTAGACTAACTTTAGAGTTAGAGTTACTAACTTTAGAGTTAGAGTTATTTAGGAAAGTGTCAGTCAGCATAATCAAGCAATACTCATTTGGAAACCGTGATTTTACTATTTTTGTAGAGGATCACGTATGCAGCGTAGACACTCGAATTCCCTAAGGATAGCCTGTCCTATTAGGAAATAGGACTGTAAGGGGTGAGAAAAATAATTATCAATAACTACTAATAACCGTAAAGAGAAATGTAAAATTGACACCGAATCATTCAGTAGTTGACATTCTTGTGCAGTTCTTTTCAATGTGCAATTTCCAGCAAAGCAGCGATCACACCCTCACGATTATCAATATATGGACTTCGAATGAATTCACATATTATTTTCTTACATAAATCGCATGTGATCATTAACTCAGCGGTAACTGCTTTCATTACCGGATTCCAAATTCAGTCGATGGAAAATCTCAACTTTTTCTTACTGAAAAACAGTTTCTGAGTTATTCAGTGCGTGTCAAACTTCCATTCTCATCAGTGAATGTAACTGTCAATAATATATATATATATATATATATATATATATATATATATATATATATATATATATATATATATATATATATATATATATATATATATATATATATATATATATATATATATATATATATATATATATATACATTTATATATATATATATTATATATATATATCCACTAACATTAAGCTACAAATATCGTTCAAAAATGTTTAATATCGAATTGAAAAAAACCAAGTGTTATCAAGTGCCAAAAAGTAACAGTTAGCCAAGTGTTACAAACTCACAAATCAAGTGTTTGTAAGTTGGGCTGATATCAATTCGAAGAAGAAAGAACCTGAATTCGACAGGCATGTGCGCAACAAAACTGACATAAACTTATATCTCCCTTGATAGCCAGGTGGTCAAAGTCACTGTCCATCGTTGTTTCTAAACTACGCAAAGGTTCGAATCCTTACTGGCGCAGAATCTCTTATCAATTGTAATTCCCCTTGGGTGTTAAGGTATTCCCAAGGTATGGTGAATTCGAAATTAAAACATATCTGTGGGGTAATATTTTCATCTCATATATCACCTGTACATAACTCACTATGCTCACGCCGTATACCTCATTGTGACCCATTACTTACACCCACCTCCTATAGGAACTGAATTGAATATAGAATTTAGGCCAAAGGCCAAGCACTGGGACCTATGAGATCATTCAGATCTGAAACGGAAATTGACAGTAAAAGGTTTGAAAGGTGTAACAGGAGGAAAACCTCGCAGTTGCACTAAATCAATTGTTAGAAAGGGTGAAAAGTAAGATGGAAGAAGGAGAATATGAAAGGAGGTACAGTAAAAAACGAACGGGTTGCACAGGGGTTGCAGAACTAATGGTGCACCGAAGGTGTACTGCACGCCGCAAAGAACTTGCCTGGTGCCTATCCTTCCCTTAATGAATAATCTAATCAGATTTAGCGTAGGGAGTGACCCGTGATGACAGCGGCAACAGGTTAAATGACAATCAAGATTCTTAATTAAATGTTAATTATCTTCCTACCATCCAGGAAGCGCTAATTTAGACGCAGTTAATTAATGCTTATGAATTTAACTGTAACGATCACTCGACTATAAAGCTGCTCATCACTCAAACGGATTCAGAGTTACATTATTATTAAAGTGCACGGTGAACAAGTAAAAAATCCGCCGAAGTTTCTTCGGCGCAGTCGAGTTTTCTGTACGGCCGCTACAGCGTATAATCAAGGCCACCGATAATAGATCTATCTTTCGGTGGTCTCGGTATAATGCTGTATGGGCCGCGGCCCATGAAACTAACCACGGCCCGGTGGTGGCCTATCATATACCGTTGCCAGAAGCACGATTATGGCTAACTTTAACCTTAAATAAAATTTTAAAAAACTACTGAGGTTAGAGGGCTGCAATTTGGTATGTGTGATGATTGGAGGGTGGATGATCAACGTACCAATTTGCAGCCCTCTAGCCTCAGTAGTTTTTAAGATCTGAGGGCGGACAGAAAAATGCGGACGGACAGACAAAGCCGGCACAACAGTTTTCTTTTACCGAAAACTAAAAACTACAACATAAATACTGACCTTTACGGCGAGGACTGGCAACGTTCATTAGTATTTTTAAAAACATAAAGCAAAAAAATATATCTCGTTAAAACAGAAAAGAAAGAAACAGGAAGAAAATGATTGGTTAAGAGACTTCATGAGACATCTGCCTCTTTCATTAACATCTATTTGTCCTCATTAGTACTTATTAACATTTTTAGCATAGGTCCATAAGATGACTCTCGAGGTAAAAAATTTCTTGGAGACATTAATCTACTTTCGTGGAAACAGGACCTGCAAGTCTTTCCTCAGGTTTATACACACACATACACACACACACACACACACACACACATACACGCACACACACACATATATATAACTATACATTATATATATATATATATATATATATATATATATATATATATATATATATATATATATATATATATAAAACCCTGTCTGCGATGCAATTTTTGGAAATTGTAATTCTAAATACCAGTTCAGGCATGGTGAGAAATCTGTCTAATCTGAAAGAGAGAGAGAGAGAGAGAGAGAGAGAGAGAGAGAGAGAGAGAGAGAGAGAGAGAGAGAGAGACTAGTGTTCACCCTGCAGTATCCCTCTGGCTCCACAAGGTCGAGTTGAGCTGATGATGATTATAGAAGTTTAGGAGCTCCAGCGGATGTTGGGAGGGCACCTTCATTCCAAAAGCCAGTGCTTAGAACGGAAAGCTAATAAGAATTGGAATTGGGGTATAAAACTTGGCCAATGACCAAGCACTGGGAGATAAAAGGTCACTCAGCGCTGAGAGGGAAACTGACAGTTAAGAGGTTTGAAAGGTATAACAGGAGGAAAAACTCGCAGTTGCACTATTAAACATCTGTTAGAGAGGGTGGAAAGTCAGACAGAAGAGAAATATATGAACGGAGGTATAGTAAAAGGAATGAAAGGGGTTGCAGCTAGGAGCCGAAGGGACGCTGCAAAGAACCATAAGTAATGCCTACAGTGCACAGCGTGAGATGCACTGATGGCACTTTCTCCCTACGGAAGGAAAAGCTAATAAAATAAATGAAAAATTAATCCAAAAACGGTTTTATACTGAATGACAGACTTCACCTCAAATTTCCTCAGCCACAGAACGCCATTGCTTCAGAAAATCATATGAAAAAAAAGCTTTTCTTTCCATTGATTTTGAAAGAGATTTACTTAGCATCTTTATATGAATTAAAAGATTGTTAAATCTTACAGACACTCCACAAAATGTGAAAGACATAACTATACAGGTATAGCGGAAAATGTAGTTATTCAAGAAAACTTTTAAAACAGCAATAACTTATAAATAAGAGAACCCTCCTGATGGAGAGAATAAGCATCCCAAGAATTTTATATGTAAAAATTTCATTGGTTTCAGAAACGTAAATGTACTCAGCACCAATCAGCACTAACACAGGTACCTACAAACGGTTTTTCTTATATTTTCAATTTACTAACTCTCTCTCTCTCTCTCTCTCTCTCTCTCTCTCTCTCTCTCTCTCTCTGTTTGTCTGTTTGTGCCTCTCTCTCTCTCTCTCTCTCTCTCTCTCTTTGTCTGTTTACTCTCTCTCTCTCTCTCTCTCTCTCTCTCTCTCTCTCTCTCTCTCTCTCTCTCTCTCTCTCTCACACACACACAAACACAGGGTAAGACACTTTTAAAGGCAATAATGTCTCCCTCGCCTAATGTTCCAACGATACCCTAAGACCTATTAAAACTTTCCCTTCTAATGAGGACCAGACCGAAGGCGGAATGGGAATTCCTCATATTCCAAGATGGGAATCGCTAATTCCAACAAACTTCTCCGTCTTTACTAATGGACATAAAAACACTCGTAACTCTCCAAATGGCTTCAGACGTTCCCCAGACATCTCGAGGCTTTAGGTTGGGAAAAAAAAAACGATAAAAAAATCTTTAAAAGGTTTTCTGGAGAGAGAGAGAGAGAGAGAGAGAGAGAGAGAGAGAGAGAGAGAGAGAGAGAGAAGAGAGAGAGAGAGAGAGAGAATTAATGCAAAAGTCACAGCAATTACGTTCAGGTGCAACAAGTGCATATTACTTTATATACTGAAGAAAAAACTTGAATGGGATGCTTTCTACAAGAAATGGATTTTTAAACATTACTATAACTAGCTCTACTAGACTAATTGCAACCCCAAATGATATTATTATTATTATTATTATTATTATTATTTATTATTATTATTATTATTGTTGTTTACAAGATAAACCCTATTCATATGGAACAAGCCCACACAGGGCCACTGACTTGAAATTCAAGCTTCCAAAGAATATGGTCTTCATTGAAAAGAAGTAACAGAGGGCAATAGGAAATGCAGAAAGAAATCAGTTATTAAAAAAAGAAAAAATATATTAACAAATTAATAAATAAATAGATCAAAATGCAAGTGAATAAAAGAACTGTTTTAGGGTAATAACGCGATGCATCTTCCCTTGAACTTTCGATGTTCCAATTGCACATCATCCTCAGTAGGGAGACTGTTCCACAGTCAAATGGTGTGAGGAATAAAGGACCTCTGGAATTGGGAAGTTCGGCAGCGAGGCACATTTACTGCATATTAGGGCTGCTGTTCAGCAAACTGACATGTACCCCCGTAATACGAGAAATACCTTTAGAGCTCAGGAGCCCAGTATATTAATAAATGATTTATTGTTTATCAGTTGATTAATTAAATGACGAAAAACCCACCAAACCGCTAACTAACAACAATGAAAGACCTGCCATGTGTCATTCAAGTCTGCTGACCTATTGTCGTATACACAAACTAATTTACAGTCGGATTTTTAGTTTTCTAAAAAGAAAACAATTGTGCCGGCTTTGCCTGTACGTCCGCACTTTATTCTGTCCGCCTTCAGATCTTAAAAACTACAGAGGCTAGAGGGCTGCAAATTGGTGTGTAGATCATCCACCCTCCAATCACCAGACATACCAAATTGCAGCACTCTAGCCTCAGTATTTTTTTATTTTATTTAAGGTTAAAGTTAGCCATAATAGTGCGTCTGGCAACGATATAGGACAGGCCATCACCTGGCGGTGGATCTATTTTCGGCGTCCTTGATTATACGCTGTAGCGGCTGTACAGAAAACTCGATTGCGCCGAAGAAACTTCGGTGCATTTTCTACTTGTTTTGTTGCCGAACGGAATCCTTAACAAGGTGGTTTGCAAAAGCAGAGAAACAGACCAGAAATATCACTGAATATAAGAATATTAACCTAATGAAGGTTAATATTCTTATACAATATCGTCGTCTCGTTATCGGTTCCAAATCAATCGGGAAAGTCCAAATTGGGATGGTTGCCAATCACTCACTTTCGGCTTCACTTGTCAAACATTTCGACAAGAGGGTGACGGGGAGGCAATACATGGGCTTGGCAACCAAGATGCTCTCTCTCTCTCTCTCTCTCTCTCTCTCTCTCTCTCTCTCTCTCTCTCTCAGCGGGTGCTGGGGTAAAGCCTGGCAGGTAAAGAAGCGATTAAAATAGGACCTAATTCTTTTTCAGTATTAATAACTTTTAGGAGAAACCTACTAACAGAGAGAGAGAGAGAGAGAGAGAGAGAGAGAGAGAGAGAGAGAGAGAGAGAGAGAGAGAGAGAGAGGAGGTCATTTCCAAGGAAGGTTGACTGGATTTGGGCGCGGTCCAGTAAAACCTATTACGCCTCTGTCGTCGACCTAAGCAATGAATTATACACCTGGTCGTTAGTTAACTGAGTGAAACCACAAACAGGGTTGAGAGTAGCATGGATTCAACTACCTTAACCCCAAAGATTTATACATCAATACACAAAAGGAAGGCTCCAGAAGGCGCCTTCCTTTGTGTGTAATATATATATATATATATATATATATATATATATATATATATATATATATATATATATATATATATATATATACATATATATATATATATATATATATATATATATATATATATATATATATATATATATATATATATATATATATATTCAATCAACATTCAATCACGTGTGGAACAGAAATAAATTTCTGACTCACATCAGGATCGAACTCAGGTTTTTCAGCTGAAAGGCAAGGTCGCTGCCCACTACACCATGCTTGTGTGGTCTAGTGGGCAGCGACCTTGCCTTTCAAATTGAAAGACCTGGGTTCGATCCTGACGTGAGTCAGAAATTTATATATATATATATATATATATATATATATATATATATATATATATATATATATATAAATATATATGTATGTATATATATATTAATATATATATATAAATATATATATATATATATATATATATATATATATATATATATATATATATATATATATATAAAATAGATAGCTAGACAGACAGACAGAGTATCAGCTGTGTGGGCAGACAAACAGATAGAAATCAGGACAGATTATGAAAATCTGTAAAGATAATCAGATCTCTATACAATTACACAGCCATTGGCACCAGAGATAGTGCCTCCTCCTCCTCCCCCACCCCTCCTCCTCCTCCTCCACCTCCTCCTCCTCCTCCCTCCTCCTCCCCCCTCCTCCTCCTCCTCCTCCTCCACCCCCTCCTCCTCCTCCTTCCCCCCTCCTCATCGGCCACCCTACCCTCACCCCTCAGCCAACTAACAACTTAATCGAGTTATGCAAACCGAACAGAATTAAAATGCCTTATGGAGAAAGGCTGTAAAATGAACTCATATACAAGTTAATGATTAGTTTAGGATGAAGAGGTAGAAATTACAGTAAAATCTCCAATCTATTTTCTAATTAACATTTAAATTGGCATTAAAGCATTTTATAGAATTTCTGTAAAGATAAATAAAGACGGTAGGCATCCGGTACCAATTTGCATATATGAATGGATTACAATTCTATGTGTGTGTGAGGGTGCAGTAGTCATGGCCCAGATTCGCTCTCTCTCTCTCTCTCGTTGACTTTGATTTAAGGAATCAAATAATAATGATGATATGCACAAACATTTCCTCAGACTTTTGTCAAGGCCTCCACAAACATAAAGAAGTCCTTTTTGACGAAGGAATTATCATAATTATCATAACTGAATCAGTTTTCCTCCCCTAAACTTCATCAGCAACAAGAGGGAGAGTTCTCCGGGAAATCCATCATAAACCTTTAAAAACTGGCTCTCAAAAACTAATTATCTAATTAAAATGCGAGAAATAAGCCCCCCTGGAAACGTGGGAATATCAACCTGTCTGAAATGACAGATGGCGAAAGCATTTTATGGATGAATTACATTCCTTTCCCGAACGAGCAAATGCGAGGTTTGTTGATGAAGTGGTTTCTTCCCTTTAAATATAACATTAGTCTTACCTTTTGGATCACAGCGTTATGATTATTCATTTCATCTCTCGTAGTCAGAGCTTAATACGACATACGCACAAACGCAAATCCAGGAGATTTATAGAGAAACAAACACAAACACACACTCTATACATACATACATATATATATATATATATATATATATATATATATATATATATATATATATATATATATATATATATATATATATATATATATATAGATATAAATATACACCAATGAATTATCACATCACCGTGATTTATATATACAATCACTAAGCTACAAATGTCGTTTAATATCTAATTCGCTTTACCTCGGAAATAATATATGTATATATATGTAAACCGATATATCTAGTTATAGTTGATAAGAAGTTCATGGTCTCGTGGGCTTAACTTCTTATCAACTATAATTCCTCTTCTGGTTTATTTTTGTATCACATATCATTTCAAGCAAGATCAAAATGGATATTAAACGGAATTTGTAATAACTTGCTATATATAGATATATACATGTGTGTGTGTGTTTGTTTGATCGTATGTATGTGTGACTGTAGGAGGAACACATCAATTACATAAATTTATGACCGTCTTCCGGAAATTAACGAAGAATGCCAAGCATTCCATAGCCAACACAACAGCGACACCAACAACAGAGAGAGAGAGAGAGAGAGAGAGAGAGAGAGAGAGAGAGAGACGTGCTAACGACAGAAAAGAAACATTTCTTCCACAGCGCCATTACCAATCGCCCAAGAGACAAGGAACATTCATGGAGGAATGCGTTACAAGAGTCATAATTAGAGAGCAAAGTAAGAAGTTCAGGGGGCTAATGATAAGCCCAAGCATAATTGAGATGATATAGTTAGTCTCATAAACTTACAAAATAAGTTATCTGGGATCTTAACACAATTACTATAAACTTATGCTTCTGGGCATTTTGTATCACAAAACATAAAAGAGGACAAGTTCAAAATAGATGCAAAGTAACACTAATTTACTCATTTGCATAACTAATTTAAATACAATCTGGGTTTGATTGACAGAATTTAAAGATGACAGGAGGTCAGAAAGGGGAAGAGCAGCGTTGGTTTAAAAAAATTAAGAAATTCTTTGTTATTAGTTTATTTAAATAAAATTTAAGGATGGTGCAATGAGCCAAAGAAGGAAACGTGGCTGAGAGCTGCAGTGCTAGAATCACGTTTGCTAGTCCGTGAATCGTTCCCATAAGTACACCAAGTTGTACATGAATACCGGCTTCTTGTACATTGATATACCTCATCCCTAAAGACTTGTATATATATATATGTGTATATATATATATATCAATGTATATGTATATATATAATATGGATATATATATATATATATATATATATATATATATATATATATATATATATATATATATATATTTATTTACACAGCTGTCCTCCGAAATGTGACCAGAGGGTGCAACCCTTGCAGCTGTGTATAATTACATTTGTGATGAGAAATATAAACATCTGTCTTTTAGGAATGAACAACAAGAAAAGTTCTCAAGAGCTATTGGGAATACCCTTTGGGAATACCTTCTGGGGAATTCTTGGGAACTTCATGATGCAAATTCCCTTTCATCATCATGAAAAGAGATGGAATTTTAAACGACGCATGAGTTGGTACCCATCAAGGAAAATAAAAAAATAAAAAGATTATTTACATTGAATAACGTCAATGTTCCATAAATGGAGAAAAATTTTGAAGGTTCAATTAAGAGTCGATAGTTTTTTTTTTTTACTTTGATATTGTAAAGGAGAGGAAGGAGAAGAAAAGCAGTAACTTTTCTTTCCGTGTTAATCAGTTTGCTGTGAAAGCAAATTACATTGCCGCCCACAATTTTGATAATGTTGTCGAAAAAAATAGGAACTCTCACACGCGGGAGTGCATGTACTTCATATATGATTTTACATCAGTAACAGAAGGTGAATATACTGAGTAAATTTAAAAATACACACATCCACACTCAAACGCATTTTTCACACACACACATACATATACAATATATATGTATAAATATAAATTAAATATATATATATATATATATATATATATATATATATATATATATATATATATATATATATATATATATATATAAAAATATATATATATATATATATATATATATATATTTATATATACCAACCCTCAAGACCTATATAATATTTTCATAAATTTCGTCGTTAAACAGTGTATATATTTATCCTGAGGGTTTATATTTATTCCGGTCGTGCATCTTTTGTTCTGTAAAAGATTTTACCATGAGAGATCACACATGTTGCACAAGGGAAAAAACTCTTAATTTTAACGTTGAAGTTTTTGCAATAACGCCGGAGATTTTAAAAGTTTGCAAGTTCTGCCTGCTGATAGTAATTAATTTATTAACGTTGGAATAAAGTCTTGTATATCTCTGTGTCCTCTCTCATTGATCTTTTATATCTATATATATATATATATATATATATATATATATATATATATATATATATATATATATATATATATATATGTTCCCGTGTAAAATTTTACCATGAGAGATATATATTGCACAAGGGAAATATAATATATATATGCCTATATTATATACTATATATATATATATATATATATATATATATATATATATATATATATATATATATATATATATATATATATATATAGAGAGAGAGAGAGAGAGAGAGAGAGAGAGAGAGAGAGAATCAATCGCCAATTTGGTCAGTATGAAAACAAGCATTTGCGTCATCACGCCTGCAAGAGATTTGTGGCAAATACGAACTACTGATATTTTAGCACATTCACACGTCGCTTCCTCGGTACTTCCTGCGCTGATAACATTGAATTCATCGACACGCTTGAGAACAATGCACATTGGAGGCAAATGACTCCTAACTATGACCGCACCGATTGGAGACAACCAATCACGAGACAGGAGACTTGAGGCGATTTGAAAAGCGAAAGTTTGGCGCAATCAAGGGGTACATCTCTGCCAGTTTCCGTGACATTTGTACATTATGACTTCAATGTCGTCGCCCTAAGCACGAACCATTTCAATCATATTCCACAGCTGCGTTAATCGATTCCCTTCCATCTGGGTACAATCTTTCTACTCCATCTCTTCCGCAAACCTACCTACTTGCATCAATGCACAAACCCATTACATTTCATCTCCGCGGGAATCGATTCGTTTCAAACAGGGTGATTCAATCCCGGCCTGTCTGTGTTCAGACTCGTTCCACTCCAGTCCTCCGGAAATCAGGAGGTATTTCGTGTGTGTCTTCAACAGCCTTTGCTGGCGAAATCTAAGGGCTCTTTAAATTTGGAGTTCCAATCACAAACAGCGTAATAATCACTTATTCGATGGGTTGGCCCATTCTCGCCCACACCAGACCTCTTACCGATTTCTAAGGCGAGATTGCTACCCTATGTGATTTCTAAGGCGAGGTTGCTACCCTATGTGATTTCTGAGGCTACCCTCTGTGATTTCTAAGGCACCTATGTGATTTCTAAGGCGATTTTGCTACCCTATGAGATTTCTAAACTTTTTCTAAGGCGAGGTCGCATGTGTTCTGAGGCGAATACAAAACAATAAACAAAAAAGACAAACAAACAAACACCGGCGACCTAATTAGGGTAGAATATACTCTTCACGAGATATGACTGCTTGGGAAGAGCAGATATCCAAAGCTTTTCGTGTATTCTCAATGCAAACGGTTTTGCTGTCAGTCCCTGCAGAGTTTTAAAATTAATTCATC
>NC_089796.1:7665363-7680363 GCF_040412425.1 Macrobrachium rosenbergii | reverse complement strand
TATATCGAAAAGAGAATCGTCCTGACCTTCAAAGAACATGAGAAGCTTACTGAGCCGTTGTCGTATTGCTACAATGGGAAATAAAGTAACCGAGTAACCTTTCATATACTGTGCATACCTACGAGTATATGTGCACGAGTATGCGTGGACGAGCAAATGGCAACTGATCTGTCAGATGACCTGACTTTTCTTGTGAGTGCATTTAACGAACGAGAATGCCTGGAATTGTGTGGATGAAAGTGAATCGAACTGGTTAATGTGCTTTGTAGGAGGGTAGCATAGGTTTGCACGGAAGGAAAAATGTAAAAATACTGAGAAAATAGTGGGGTGGACCCTTGCAACAAAGACACGCGTCCGATACGAGCGGCAATTGGTCACATTGAGGCCTGAAAGCCACTATACTGAATAAGTGACTACTTTTGCGTATATATATTTAAGGCGTGTTACAGGTTAACATGGAAGGAAAAAATCTGAAAATTTTTAAGCAAGTCGGGTGGACCCTTGTGACAAATAAGTAATTGATGCGATCAACAGTGGGTCACAGTGAGACCCGAACGTCAATGTAGTCAATAAGTGACCAAAGTTGCGTCTTTCAATTTAGGAGAATCTATAGGGTCTCTACCATATCGATCTCTCAGGAATTTCCAGAACAAGTATAAACAGAAACAGAAAAATACAGGAGTGGTCAGACCCAACAGCCGGTTCTGCAACCACTGAAAGTATTAAAATAAAAATTAGCGCCTGAAATGACACAAAATTCTACAGCATAATTTATACTTGTTATTTCTTTTGAAGGTTATAAAACTGCGATAGGAACAGGCAGTAAAGTTAAAAGTTAAGAAGAAATGAGAAGAATTCAATTGTAATAAAGCCAGATTATTCTTCTCTCTTATATACTCTGAAACAGTCTTGGCTCTGAATAAGCGCAGAAAAACAAGAAATGAGAAAAAGAAATTCCCTCATGTAATAAAGTTCAAAGTTGACAGAAAATTGCAGCGAATTAATGATGATACAGCTAAGTTCTTCTCTCTTTTATACTATGAGCTATTCAGAGCTGAATCTTCAGCTCTGAATAGGCGCAGAAACACAAGAAGTGAGAGAAGCCAAATTCCCTGACACCTGTTTTACGGGAGCACCTCGCCACGAATGTGATGTTACCACACTTTTATTTCCCTGGGAAGAGGAAGAAGCTGAAGAATATTTCCCGGGGAAATGGACAAAGAAGAAGAAGAAAATAGAAAACGAGCATAGAAAACGAGCACTCGCGTTGCATAATAATGAAAGTGGGGCCAAGCTCGTGTCAGACATTTCAGCTCAGGCCAAGAAGGACTTTGAATAATGCATGATCACTGAACGTACAATTTTCTACAAACAGTTTGGAAAAGGATAGCGTGTTTTTCTTTCAGAGGTGTTTACTTTTTCTTTTCTCATATATATATATATATATATATATATATATATATATATATATATATATATATATATATATATATATATATATATTATATATATTTATATATAATATAAATATATATATAATATATATAATAAGGAAAATATTTATATATATTTATATATAATTGTTTGTATATAAAATTATATATATTTATATATATATATATAATTATTCATATATATATATAATAAATATATGTATATATTATATATATAATATACATATAATAAAAATATTTATATATATCCAGATTGTTTGTAGAAAATAAATACATTTTAATAATTATGAGTTATGCAAATAAATATGACTAAATGAAAATGTATATACATATATAATATATATATAATAAATATATTATGTACATATATATATATACATATTTGCATATAAACAAATAAATATATATATATATATATATATATATATATATATATGTATATATTTAAGTATATACATACATACATACACATATAATTATATATATGTTTATATATATATATATATATATATATATATATATATATATATATATATATATATATATATATATGTGTGTATGTGTGTGCATGTATATATCCATACATAAATACGCGCGCGTGTGTACGCTCTGGAGGCAAGGTGGACAGAACGAGCAGGAAAGTGCTTTCTAGGTAAGGGCCGACGAACGACTAGAATTGAAGAGCCTCGACGTCCAGGAAGCACAGGAGTGCTTGCAAGTTAAGGGTGACTGGCATATGGCTGCTGAAAAGCCTTCTGCCTAAACATATCAATCGACTTATGCTGTGGAAGTTTGCCGCACAGGGGTTCAGCACTTCGAGAGGAAGCGTGGCAGTGCCCCCTCTCTCTCTCTCTCTCTCTCTCTCTGGAATCATGCTCTATCTGCATAAACGATTTGCAGGTGTGTGTGTATGTGTGTATAATATATATACTTAAATATATACATATTTATATATATATATAAATATATATATATATATATATAATATATATATATATATATATATATATATATAAATATATATATAATTATATAAGTATAATATATTTTCACGATGCTGCCTTGCAATACATATATCCTCCTATAATTTTGATATGTTTACTCTTTTATTTATCATGTATTATGTGTAATAATAATAATTATTGAAATATCATAACAGATCTTAAAAGAATTAATGCTTTAGATGACTTAATAATGTAGTTTACAATGAATAATATCTTTCTTGATAAAAGCGTAGTATATGAACACGTGTGTACTCAGCGAAGACTTGTTTCATTTCAGTTGTCATCAGTTGAGAAAAGAAAGAGCGCTTTGTTTTGGGTTAACGTGAGGACAGTTTTGAATAACAATTGCCGATTCGTTCAGGAAATCAACTCAGTTGTTCGTCTCGTTTATAAAACACGTCCGTCATAATTAGCCGATTGCAGTATGTTTCGATCGTGTAGAGATTTCTGTAAAAGATTCGTCCCGTACGAAAAGAATACGAGTGATTTCGCATTGTTCGATTCACGTACGCCACTTTGAGAAAAGCGTAACGTGTCTTGATTTAGTTACGTGACGTTTTGACCCGTTGCGTTCAAACCGTTTCGCTGGAGTGACGTCACCTTCCTTCTAGAACTTTCTCTCGTATCTCACACCCAAAATGCTTTAATGACGTCGCCTCCTGCTTCTAGAACTTTTCTCTTGGTATCTCGGAACCAAAAATGCCTTAATGACGTCATGTAATTGTTTCTTGTGATACTGGAATTCTGAAATCTGTTCATTCTTATTCTTGAGACCGATCAGTTTGGTTCCCTCTCTCTCTCTCTCTCTCTCTCGTTCTTAAAAGAGATTACTTTTAACGTAGTACAATTGTGTGTCACGTATAACTTTTGAGATCTGAATTTAGTAAAATTATTCAACTGTAACGGCGCCTGGTAAAAAAAGTGTTTCGTGAAATTAGCGCGCTGCAAAGGGTTTTACAGAGGTTTTCACAAGTTTGTGTAAGGTAACGTGAATTTTACTTATTAATACCATGGTATAATAAGTTAGGGAAATTTTGCCTTAGTGAAATTATTATTGATAAATCTTATGTGTATTTTTGTGTGTTTTTCTGTTTGCAATCTCTTCATATTTTCACATTTTTTTATGTTTGTGATGTAACATTTATTTACGTAGCATTTTAAATATTTCTTGGTAATTTAACATTGCATACTTGATTTAATTTTCATTTATTAAGATTTTCTTTTCAAATCTTGAGTAATTCTTGATAGTTTAAATTTTGCTTGATTAATTTAAATTCCTGATAAAGTTTTTGTGAATTAGTTTTGTTTCATAATTTAATTCAAGAATTAATTAAGTTTTGTGTTATTTTCAAGTAATAGTAAATTTTCAGATTGTGAATTCTAATTATAAATTTTGAATTCAAAAATAAATTTTGTATTTAATATTTTTTTAAAAATAAGTGTTTCATTTATTGACCACCAGTGAATAGGATTAATTGTGTGTGCATAAGAAAAAGTGATAAATATGTTTTGTTCTTTTAGTTTTGCTAAAGTGAGTTAAGACCAGGAAACAGTTAAAGTTGTGTGATGGGTGATGCCCTTTACTCTAGAATATTTCTTGTTTAATTGTTGATACCTCACATATTCTGATAAACTTGGTTTGATTTTTCAAGTGATTAATAAGTTTTTTAAGGGATCACTGTTACCTTTAGAGTACTCAGTCGTAACTCCTATCGATATGAGAGTTCAGGTATCTGGCTGAAGTGAGGTAAATTTTTGAATTTTGAGATTAGTTGTGTAATAACCAGGTACTTGGTACAATATATCAATATATATATATATATATATATATATATATATATATATATATATATATATATATACTATATATATATATATATATATATATATATATATATATATATATATATATATATATATATATATATACACACACACATGTGTGTGTGTGTGTGTGTGTGTGTGTGTGTGTGTGTGTAAAGAAACTGAAAACAGAAAGGAGTCTGCTGCAAAACACCTGAGTCATAAATCAGAAAATTTTGGGGCAACATTTTGAAAGCTGCCAAAGAAAGCAAATGATCAAAGCTCATTAAATTCGGCCTTCATGAGAACTCATGAACGCTCTGAGGACAGTGACCTAAGACAAAGGATACAAAAATACTGTTTCACATGCGTGTGCAGGGTTTGAGACAAAATTGCTTCAATATATAACTGAAATTAGATGAAAAAATAACATTAGATCTAGTGAACCACATTTTGCTGCGTAGTGTAAAAAGAAAAACTACCCGTGTGACACGTGACGAAATTTCGTTGCTGGTTACAGGAAAACAAAAATTATTTTTGGACGCCAAGAAAAGACAAGAAAAATCGTTCTGAATATTACATTTCCAAATCATCAGGACTTGAAAACAAGTAAAAAATGCGCCGTAGTTTCTTCGGCGCAATCGAGTTTTCTGTACAGCGTATAATCAAGTCCACCGAAAATAGATATATCTTTCGGTGGTCTCGGTATAATGCTGTATGAGCCGCGGCCTATGAAACTTAACCACGTCCTGGTGGTGGCCTATCGTATAACGTTGCCAGAAGCACTATTATGGCTAACTTTAACCTTAAATAAAATAAAAACTACTGAGGCTAGAGGGCTGCGATTTGGTATTTTTGATGACTAGAGGGTGGATGATCAACATACCAATTTGCAGCCCTCTAACCTCAATAGTTTTTAAGATCTAAGGGCGGACAGAAAAGTGCGGACGGACAGACAAAGCCGGCACAATAGTTTCTTTTACAGAAAACTAAAAAGCAGGTGGGTATGCTCGACACTGCTCCTTTATATCTCTTTCCCCTCATATTTCTAAACTTATTTCCAATTCACTCAGTTCTGTTCTATCCGGCTAACGCTAAACGCTTTTCCTCATAAATAATGCTCTTCAGAATAACAAAGCTTTCATTGCTATTTCACAGAGAGAGAGAGAGAGAGAGAGAAAAACATCAAAAAATCGATTTTATTTAACAACAGTCACAGAATTTTCCGCCATCTTGTCTATTCGAAATGGCGACGACAGGTCAAATATCGAAACATTTCTGCCGAAATGAATTTCCACCCGATTGGCTGTCGCGCCCAGGCGAGTGAGTTGGATAGCTTTTAGAGAAAAGTAGATGTCAGAATTCAGGATTACAGTGAACTGAATTTAGAATTTAGGCCAAAGGCCAAGCACTGGGACCTATGAGGTCATTCAGCGCTGAAACGTTAATTGACAGTAAAAGTTTGAAAGACGTAACAGGAGGAAAACCTCGCAGTTGCACTATGAGTCAACTGTTAGGAGAGGGTGGAAAGTAAAGTAGAAGAAAGATATAAAAGGCGGTACAGTAAAACGGAATGAAAGGGGTTGCAGCTAGGGGCCGTAGGCACGCTGCAAAAAGAACCTCAAGTGCCACCCCCTACTACGGGTATGTTGTCGGAAAACGTACAATAACATCCTGGACGATCAAAGTGCTATCCTGCAGGACTTTGAGACGTCAGAGCCCGCAGAGTACGTTCACAAAGGGAGCGTCTTCTACTGCGTGTTGAAATACGAGGATAATCCGTTTAGGTCCGACACCGAAGTGCTTTTCAACTCGCAAACAAAACTTCTCCAATGTCTGAATGGAAATATTTCCCCTCAGACTCGACACTGAAGTATAATTCAACACAAAGGAGAAGCTCTTTCAAAGGTATTCTGAAATAAAATGGAAAAAATCCTTCAACACCGAAAAAATCACTTCTGAAAGGTCAAATGCATTTAGCTTCCATCTACGCTGTCAGATTCTATTTGTCTGAATGCACTTTCACTGAAAAACTACATATGACAGTCAGACACACCCGTCTACGCGCATGCGCAAAAGGATAACTATAAATACGAGAAGCCAAGGTTTAGAAATGATATATTATGATCTTAAATGTATCGGACACTTTCACGTATGACTTAGAATAGGAAATTTATGAAGATATATTCCAGAAAGATTTTAATCGTTGTAGCAAATAAACACAAATTATTATGAAAATCATTTCCTCTTATTATTGAAAGAATGATTTAGTACATTTATAAAAATCTTAAGATCTAAAATAGCCTATGCTGAAACGAGGCCCTTTATATAAAGACATTTCCTTAATTTCTAAAAGATAATATAAGAGCAGTGCTCTATACATTGTAATAGTCCTGACTTCCTTAATTCGTTACTTGTTACAGCGTGCTTTGTATATTATAACCAAACTTCAATTAACTCTGAAGCTCCTAACCTCAACAAATGTATGGTAAATGTTACATGTTAAAGTAATAAACATAGATACGCAAAGCATGAGAAATGTTAAATTTTCTATGCCATTATGACTATAATCACTGCGTTGGACAGGACTTGACATAAAAAACAAAAAAAGAATGTTACTTCAATAAAGAAATTATTTCAGTCTGAAATACAGCGAATAAGGGCAAAATAATGTACAATATCAGATAATTACAAACTTATGGAAAAAATTTAAGGTAACAAACTACAAACCTCGTTCTATTATCGAAAACTATCCACAAACAAAAGTGATTCGCTAAAACGTGATGAAATCAAATTTATATATCATGAGGTTCTAAAACAAAAAGAGGAACATAGAGGAAACAAGTAAAATGTAAAAGTTTCTTCGGCGTTTTCTGTTTAGCTTATAATCAAGGCCACCGAAAATAGATCTATCTTTCGGTGGTCTCGGTATAATGCTGTATGAGTCGCGGCCCATGAAACTCACAGCCGGCCGTGGTGGCCTGTGCTGTTGCGTTGCCAGTAGGACAATCATGGTTAACTTAACCTAAAATAAAATCAAAACTACTGAGGCTAGAGGGATGCAATGTGGTATGTTTGATGATTGGGGGATGGATGATCGACATACCAGTTTGCAGCCCTCTAGCCTCAGTAGCTTTTAAGATCTGAGGGCGGACAGAAAAAAGTGCGGACGGACAGACAAAGCCGGCACAATAGTTTTCTTTTCACTAAACTAAAAGGGCATTACGAGGGTTTTCATTAGATGCTCGGTAAGGAAACGGGGAAAATGGAAGGATTTTAAAGGAAGTGAGAGATTTCCAGACCCCGAGAAAAACTCTGCAAATTTTTTTTAGGAAAAGATGAATCACTTATTAATCCTCTCCTTCTTTGGAAGAATTCTTAAGTAAACCATTTTTGCTGATCACACTAAATACAAAGGAAAGAAAAATGATTTAATATCATGCCAACTTTTGAAAATGGCGTCTTTCGCCTGATCATTAAATAATTCCCCCTTTTTCCCAAAAACGTTTCAAAGTGCAACTATAATTTTTTTCCTTCTATTATTCATCTTTCAAACCTTCTTCTCATAAAATTCAACTTTCAGCATGAGTGACCTCATGATGTTAGAACAGCTTGGCCTTTCCAAAATTTGATATTCTATTCTAGCTAATTCGTTGTCTTGAGAAATTTCTAATTGAAAATTCCAGTACCGCCTAAAAAATATCAAAGACAGTATTTTCGTTGTTAGGTGTTCAGTGTTTTACACTATCCCAAAAATATCAAAAGACACACATTTTAACAGAGGTATTATGGTTTATACACTTTTAAACATTAAATATATGGAAGGGGCTATACAGTAGCCACACACATCCGTGCATGTAGCCATGAGCTCTACTCATTTCTCATTTCCATATTTCTAACCCAAATTCAATTGCATTTCTCATATTTACGAGGATGTGGGCGTATGTTTGTATGTGTGTGTACAGTACATACCGATATTGATCAAGTAACTTACGATGTTCTTTACATAATCAATGTTATTGAGGGAGAACCGGACCCGTAAATGAAGGCCTGTTTATAAACATCAATTTCGCCATCGAAAACATCGACTTTTGGCTAACGTTATGAGTATAAGCTCTCTCTCTCTCTCTCTCTCTCTCTCTCTCTCTCTCTCTCTCTCTCTCTCTCGGAAGATGAATTAGGATTAAAAGTGGCCGCAGCTTGGAACATAATGACTTCCTTTCGGAGCAAGAAATATCCTAGAAAACATTTAAACATTATTTTTTTTTAATGACTTGAAAAAACATTTTTTTTTTGAAAACTAAGATAATATTAACTTGCCAAAAAGTTAATTAGTTCGGAATGTATTACAGATTTCCGTCGAGATGGATTGCATGAAAAACTTTTCATTAATTAAATAAGGATATCCGTCGAATTCAAGGCGATGCGACATCTCTTCTCTCTCTCTCTCTCTCTCTCTCTCTCTCTCTCTCTCTCTCTCTTTCTCAAGATGAGTCAAGTAATTTAAGACTTTTATCAGCCTGACCCACTAAAATATAAAAATGATCAAATAATAAACCTCCAATCTTCTTTGGTTTCTCTATGAAATGGTTATCAATATTAACTTATGGAAATATAACATATATATTTGAATATTCCTAAGATAAATATAAACTTAGGAATCAAAACTCACAGATACATAAAAGAAAAAATCAAACAAGCAAACGAATCAAGCAAACTCATTAATTCAGAAGAGTGAGCGCGCGCAATGAGAGTATTCACACAACGCTCTACAAAAGCTGAAATTTGAACACACTGAACACTTCCGGTAAACAACGCTCACGTTGATCGTGTTACCCAGGAATGGAATATAGACTTTAGGCCAAAGGCCAAGCACTGGGACCTATGAGGTCATTCAGCGCTGGAAGGTAAATTGACAATAAGAGGGTTTCGGGCAACAAAGAAAACTTCGCATACTCCCTGAAACAATTTCAGAATAGAGGTGGAAAGTCAGATGGAAGAAAAATATGAACGGAGGTACAGTAAAAGGAATAAAGGTTGCAGCTAAATACAGGTATATAAAGCTGCAGAAGACCACAAGTAAATTCACAATGCACGGCATGTGGTGCACTGACGGCGCTACCCCCTGCGGGGATGCATTTCATGTTTTCCTCTCGTACAAATTGATTGATAGGCGAAATAAATTTTGTTGAATTTCTCTATAATGTGAAATAGATTTCGAGATGGTTTTGTTAATGGCATTTCTATTGACAAATCAATGGAATGGCGACATTTAATTTTGGATTTCAAGCATCACTCCTCATAATCATAATCATCCATATATATATATATATATATAGAAAAAGCTATGAAATAATATATATATATATATATATATATATATATATACATATATATATATCTATATATAATATATATATATATATATATATATATATATATATATATATATATATCTTGTGTGTGTGTGTATGTATATTATATAAAGTATGAATATATATATGTATATATATATATTATATATATATATATATATATATATATATATATATATATATATATATATATATATATATATATATATATATATATATATATATATAATATATAAGCTTCTTGAAGGGTTCATTTTTCACTGATGTAATGAAGTCGCGTTTACAATCAATACTTGACAACACACTAAACTTCCTTTAATTATGGCGCCATCTCTGCAGCACAGCTCGAGATTCGGAAGGATTTGCTAAAACTCGGGAATGTTCCCGAAAAGATCATTTGTCTTTGTGATGTCCCGCCTGACACAAATGAATGGGCGACATTTTCCTCTGCCGACATCGGTAGTCTTTCGTCTAATCCTCCTCCATCCATTCCCTAGAGTCCTCTCTCTCTCTCTCTCTCTCTCTCTCTCCTCTCTCTCTCTCATACACATAAGGGTAACAGATATAATTAAATATTATATATATATATATATATATATATATATATATATATATATATATATATATATATAATCTACTAAAATAAATCCACTATTACCATACACATATAAATTCTATATATACAATATATATATATATATATATATATATATATATATCGCTAAGTCTTCAACGCTTTTTCCGGATATGCTTGGAACACAAATAAATTCTAGACTCCATCAGGATCGAACCCAAGACTTTTAATTAAAAGACGGCCTATCCAAAAACGAATTATAATTGCATAGCTTTCTTAGTTTCAGTTGGTATATTTGCCTTTCTATTGAAAAGACCTGGATTCATTACGATGAATGATCATAATATATATATATATATATATATATATATATATATATATATATATACATACATATATATATATATATATCGTAAACATGCATTCACCAGTATGTGCTTTTACTAAAATATTATTATTTCTCTTTCAATGACTTAACTTTTTTTTATAAAATCAAGTAAGAATTCTAGTACATCCCAATATTCCTTCAAAAATAATTAAAACACCTTGAAGAAAAAAAAACCAACGCTGAAAACTAACATTTTGTCCTCTAAAACATCTCCAAAGAAAAAATTTAAGTTCGTGTTTTCTACTGTGATTTTCAGAGTCTCTCTTCAGGCTTTATTTTTCTCACTTGTTTCGTAACACTTTAACTAAGTAAATATTGAAATAGTAACGTTGAGGTCTTAAACCAATTCCAAAACAATGTTAACTTTTTCCTTTCGTAAGTGAACTGGGGAAATTATGCTCCTCATTCGTTATTCAAGACGATGATGAAATTTGGATGCAAAATGTAAACAAGTACAAAATGCGCCGATGTTTCCTCGACGCAATCGAGATTTCTGCACAGCGTATAATCAAAACCACCAAAAAATGGATCTATCTTTCGTTGTCTCAGGTATAATGCTGTATGAGCCGCGGCCCACAGCACCGGTGGTGGCCTATCCTATATCGTTACCAGAGGCACGATTATGGCCAACTTAACCTTAAATAAAATAAAAACTACAGAGGCTAGAGGGCTGCAGTTTGGTATGTTTGATAACTGGAGGGTGGATGATCAACATACCAATTTGCAGCCCTCCTAACCCAATCAATAGTTTAAGATCTGAGGCAGACAAAGGACAGAATAAAGTGCGAGGTGGACAGACAAAGCCGGTACAATAGTTTTCTTTTACAGAAAACTAAAATGGTGACACGACGTTACATACTCATTCAACCTAAACATTCTCCATATACTTCAATATTTTATTAACATTTTCATCTATTCATTTATTAATTTAATCTATATTTTTCTAATAGCTGATCTCTTCTTTCTGCATTTCCTATTACCTACTGTTGCTTCTTTCAAATGGACACCATGTTCTTGGGAAGTTTGAATTTCAAGTCAATTCCCCTGTTGGCTTGTTCGATATTTATGAAATAATAACGATTGCATGTAATCAGGAGCCTTTACCCTTAAAGGATTATCAGTTCATAATGAAAACTGAAAAATAATATATATATATATATATATATATATATATATATATATATATATATACTGTGTATATATATATATATATATATATATATATATATATATATATAAAAAATTAAAAGTAAATTTTACAATTGTATAACCATTACATTTGATGAAAATAAGACAGGCACTTTAACAAAAGGACATCAAAATGCATAAAAATAACTGACGTATTTCCATCGGAGCAAAACTATTCCCATTTCAAGCATTCATCTCAGCTGAACAACACCATTCATGGTGTGAAGACCATTCCCAGTGTTGAAAGAAATTGTCAGCGGCTGAGCGAATCCGTTTTCTATTCCAAAGCATAAAAGAAAACGAACATACGGCTCATAATTCCTTCGATCTCATCTCATTGTGCACAACAACCTCGTCCCCCACATTTAAATCTATAAATGCTCTCAGATAACGTTGCCCACGCGCTGTTGCAATAATGATCATGATTTCTCGATACTATAACGTTATTATAATAAACCATTTTCCTAAAAACTTTATGTTTTCCTTTCAGTTACCAAGCTGGCAATCGAATATCAGGTTCTTAAAAGATTGTTCGTATAAGAGGGTGCATAAACAGTTGCTCATAGAGAGAGAGAGAGAGAGAATACGTTTTTACAAAACCAGGATGCGATTTCTTGTAGCTGTTTAAATAAGCTATGCTTCCCACAGGAATAGCATTTGCTTTCTACTCTACATATACAGCGTCAGTTACAACAGTTATTCTTAGCCAGTTATTGAATCAACAAAACTTTAGTAGCCTGGAAGAAAACTTGAAAAAACAGATGCAAACCTTTACTGAACTCTCCGCTGTTCCTTTCAGGTTCAGATTTCACAGCTAGTACACCAACTCATATTGTCAGTTGATAATAATAATGTTTTGACATTATTATAACAAAAGCAGTATTATTTAGATATACACAAGGAAAATATGCAATCGACACAGGAGTTCTAGAGGTTTATGCCTGGCAACAGCCCAGAACTGAAAAGAACTGTTGGAATGGTTTATGTCTAAACCATTTCCGCTCATGTGAAAACAATCCATATCAGTTTTCAGGTGTGTTGAGCGGGGGTGAGAGCAACGTCATGCAAAAATCTCAAATTTACACTTCTGGATCCATGTACGCTTGAGTTACATGCTTTATATCTTTTTATGGTTCTATTGGTTGTGTCGATGTGCTTTTGTAAATATTTGAGCAAATCAGCTAAAAACGTTATAACCTGAAGAACGATGTAAAAGTTAAATGTTTACTGATGTCATTCATCTTGCTTGTTTACCATTACCGTTATGCCGGCTGCCTGCCGCTGAACAGTATTCTAAGCAGTACCGTCAGACTTCCACAAGTTATGGTAAATTAAATCAACTCATTAAATTGCAAATTATTGCCTCAACTCATTCGTGACTGGGCTCCAATTAAATGTTTGTAGCATTGAGCAGACTGATTATTTCAGTGACGTGGTTTAAAGTTTTTCAGTTTAGCCTTATAACTTCCATCTTTCACTCTATACGTTTTTCCTTCTGTTTTGATTTTTCTTCAATATTTTATCTGCTTATTGAGTTAGTTGCTGTTATTCCAACGTTATATATATATATATATATATATATATATATATATATATATATATATATATATATATATATATTCACATATATATACAGTATGTATGACTGGATCAAAAAATATGGGAACGTGATGAATATATAAATAAAGACAAAATCCACGAGGAAAGAACTGATGGGTGCTGTGAGGCCTTTCGACTGTCGTCCTTTACTTAGCAGGACGACAGTCGAGGCTCTCGCAGCACTCCATTGTTCTCTTTCCTTCGTGATTTTATCTTTATTTATACATTACTATGTGTATATATACATTCTTTATATATAATACTTACTTCTGTATATATCTATTAATACAGGCAGTTTTCATTAGAGACTGAATAAAACCACAGGTGCATTTCACTTGTCGATATAAGTGTATCTCCTATGAGATAATTTTCTTTACTTAAACGTTGTTTCTTTGCGTTTTGTAGCCTCTCATCCAGGTTGTCTGTAGCAGAACAATGCAAAGAGAAGAGGCGAAACAGCTGTTCCCAATGTTATGAATTGTTCTTCGGAGTTCAGGTGGCACTAAGTGCAGATAGAGTTATGTTATTCTAACAGATGACGAGTCATTGGTTACAAAAAATGTAAATAACATTGCAAATAGCATAAGTAAACACTTTGAGACAATAAATACATTGTTCTTACGTTAGATTTCAACTTCCTCCTTAGATTTATATAAGAACAAACGGTTAAGAAGCAAAAATTATTTGATAATAATGATGATCGTGGAAAGTTTGCAGGAAAATATTATTGAATCAAAAAATGTCATTGTAAATCTTGTGAAAATTCAAGGTCATTGTAAAACAAAACAAAAATTGTTGTTAAATTTGAAGTCGCATGTTATTTCACATGTCCCAACAATGTGGAATTGAATGTAATTATTCTGTATAAAGTGAACTGAAGATTATTTTATATAGAATTGAAAAATGAAAAGCTTATTGGAAATAAAATGCTAACAGTATTTTGAAGCATGAGTATTTTCATCTGTCATCCCATAAAGGATTATGAAATGAAAGGTGGGCATTTTTTTAAAAGCCTGTCTAACCTTTTGCTCTTTTATGAACCATGCTCTCTGTTCAAAGCTTTTTTCTTTACAAACCATTCTTGTTTAAAAATTGAATTCCAATCCATTTTGTTATTAAAATCTCCGCCGTGAACAAAAGAGAGAGAGAGAGAGAGAGAGAGAGAGAGAGAGAAATTGCTGCTGGTTTCGTCTGCCATATGAACTCAGCATTTACAATCGTAGATTATTTTTTTTATTTCGTTGCCAATGTGTCACCTATATTTTTACATTCAAAAACTCTAGTTTTTTCAACTGTCAGCATTTGTTATATATTTTTTATGCACTGATTTTTATGAGAAAAGAATCTATGAAAACTATGCCAAAATATTGTTTCAACGTTGTTCGTGAAATGGGTTTTGAATTGCGGTATGGAAAGGTCGACTTATTTACTTATTAATTATTTGTTTGGAGTTAACATCTTTTCACGTAGGTTTTGTTTAGCGCATGGAAGTACCTCTGACCCAGGACCCACTAAGGAACTGAGTCTGCTGAGAAATATTTTCTTCTCTCTTACTAATCTGTAAACAACGGGAGGAAAGTATACCGTTTCTCTATCTCAAAAACTAATTCTCAAA
>NC_089796.1:7621248-7664863 GCF_040412425.1 Macrobrachium rosenbergii | reverse complement strand
AACACGCTTACCCAGCATGAAATACCCCTGTGTTACCCATAAAAAACTCAGTGAGGATAAACGTAATGTCATCAAAATCAACCGATATACTGAGCGTCAGTAATGAATTCACTGCCTTTTGCCTCAGGATAATCTATTGGTGTTCTATAATTATATAAGCTGATCAGTCAGTGTAATGGAGATAATTGTGAGAGAGAGAGAGAGAGAGAGAGAGATTTTGAAGCACAAGAATTCCAAATTTCATAGGTCTTGAATTTTGTTTTGCAGTTTTTAACCACTGACAGTCTTAAGAAGAGAGAGACAGACAGACAGAGACTCCAGCATATGGTTTTCACCTTCGCGATTCGATTGAGTAAATTTTTGCTCGACTTTTCATACACACTTGCAGCCACTTTGGAAGTGGAATGAAGTATGATTTATATCTGTTATTGATTCCTTAAATCCCAACTCTCTCTCTCTCTCTCTCTCTCTCTCTCTCAAGATTGTCAGTGGTTAAACATTGCGCAAAACAAAATTCAAGAACTATGAAAAATTCGAATTCCTTGTGCTTCATATATATATATATATATATATATATATATATATATATATATATATATATATATATATATATATATATATATATATATATATATTCCATGACTTAGACCAAATATATGGTAATTATGTTGCGTTTACGTTTCCGCTAATTTACCACCTCATCTCGACAATGGACTTTCTTTCCTTGCACCTTTGAGGGTCCTTGCAAAGACTGCACTCCCAATTGCACGTTCATAAATTCTGAGAAAATGTCCCACCCTGCAACTCCTTTGTCTCCGCTTGTCTTATTCAGAAGCCCCATTTGACACTTGACACAGAGCTTATGTCTCCATAAGTTTCAAGGTTGCCTTTAATTGTTAGTGCTTCTCTTCATGAATATGAAGAAAAGAAAGTACTTTGGTTGCAAGCTGTCTCAGTATTCAGGATCTTGTAATGGTTCCAAAATGATGAAAGCCTTGTCTGAAGGATTACTGGAATTTGTATGTGGGACATCCTTATGTATATGTACATATACATACACTGTATACATATGTATAAGTACGTATGTATGTGTATATTTATATTTATATGTATGTATGTATATGTATTTATATATATATACATATGTGCACGTATACATATATACCGCATGTATAAACATATACATACATTATACATGCGTATTTATACATATACACACAGAAACACTAAATGGTTTCCTATCTGGATGGGAAACAAATTTAAGGTAAAAAGTGTTTGCAACTAGTTTGCAAACTTTGTTTCCAAACAACGTTTCCTAGTGTGGACAGGCCTTTAGGGAGCCCCAACCCTCTGCCATTCCTCACCCTGGCTGCAGTCCACCATAGCCGATTAACCATCAGGTTCTTGATGCAGAGCTTAGGTCAACATTGTTTTCAGGTTTCTCCTCCTGTCATCCATTCTCGGAATCGATCTCGTGCTCCACAGGTGAACCGAGGCCGGTGAACAGAGAGAATTAATATTTTTATAATATATATAGTATATACATATATATATGTGTGTGTGTGTATATATATTATATATATCTATATATATATATATATATATATATATATATATATATACATATATACAATATTGTTTTTTTAAAAAGTTAGAATAAAAATCCCCAGTTTCTCAATTTCCTCTCATGAGTCCGCCGGGCAATTGATACATAGTCAGCTATACTTTTTATTGAACATGAATTTAAAAACGATACGGTCAACAATCGATAACTTACCAATAACATTCATAAACATCTGATTGGAATGGTTTAACAAATTCTATATCTCCACCAATATTTTATTAATAACTGTTTCCCATCTACTATTTTACAAACATTTGCACCAAATTTTTAAATATTTTCAGCAAAATTCAGAATACCAAATTACCTAAACTACAAAATTCTGTGCAAGTATCGCTTATCTACGATAAACATTTTTACCAAGATTTCGACAGATAATAAACAAATATTTACCGGCTGTCAATTGAAACTTTTACCAAATAATCCAATGAGTGATCAAGTCTATGTTTAAATATAAAGAAAATCTGCACCCTTTGATGACCTCCAGGAGTCATATACCTGTTTAATTGCCCCAGATGTGACCTGGGAAGTACGTGGGCTCCACTCATAGGTTGTTGAAGGTGAGATTAGACTCTCATCGTGGCGTAAGTTACCCGAACAGGTGCTAAATTATCAAACCCGAATTTTCATGCAAGAGACCACGGGAAAGAAAAAATGCAAATATAATATCAATTACAAAGATTTCAAAATAATAAAAGCTCGAATGACCACCAACTGTCAATACTAGATTCTCTTTTAATTAAACAACTAGTTCCCCAATTAAATACTCAGTCCACGTCAACACCTCTATACCTCTCGTGAGTTTCCGTTGGAACCAAAACGGACCCTGAATGTCACTCAGCTTTTGCCTTCAGCACTATTTGGTATTCATTGTTCCTTTCTGTTATGCTTCTTTTTATACTTTTATGTAAAATTTCTTTTTCTCGTTTTAAAATCTGAGTCTATTTTTAATTCTGTTGTCTTTTTAATTTATAGCTTTGAAAATGGGACACATGGTCCTGAAACGTCAGCACAATAAAAGTACATTGAAAAGGAAATACAAGGAATTCTCCTTCTCCCTAACTCGATGCTGTTCATCAGGTTTAAAGCAACCGCCTTCGACTTTGATATTTTGGGTATGGTGAAAGCTGGCGATTCTCCGTTGGACTGTTCGTCATGGCTGTTCGCTTCATCTTCGCACTTCTCTTTCTGTTCGAGTGAGACTTCCCGGGGTTATGATGGTTTCCATGCATTGATCCGTGGCCGATATGGTAATGACTCCTTACCACTTGCAGGACTTTGGAAAAAACCACGAGACGACTGCGGAAGGCCGAGTTGGACCTTGAATTTTTACAGTACTGCCGTCTCAACAATATTATTCCGAATTTTGTAAAGTTCAAATTGTATAAATCTTCTTTATACCAAACCCCATTTATGATGAAGCAACTAAAAACTGTTAGACATGGAGATTAATTATAAGAGTAAGAATGTTGTTAAACTTACAGGACTCGCTAATAGCCTTTTTAGAATGTTATTGATAAGTTATCGATTGTTGACCGTATCGTTTTCAAAATCATGTTCAATAAAGTATAGCTGACTATGTATCAATTGTCCGGCGGACTCATGAGAAATTGAACAGAAAACTGGGATTTTTATTCCTAACTTTCAAAACAACAACTATATATATATATATATATATATATATATATATATATATATATATATATATATATATATATATATATATATATATATATATATATATATATATAATGTAATACACACGATGGCATTACAGTTATTACAGTTATATCGTATCTAGTAAAAAGTGACCATTAGGTTTTATATATATATATATATATGTGTGTGTGTGTTTGTGTATTGTATGAATATACGTTAAGATTATATATTTTAAAGAGCGTGTTCTTTATGTGAATGCATTACAAGTGAAATTTCATGAACAGTCGTTTTTACCAAAGAATGTTTCGTATCTCTTCCCCCAGCTATTACGCTAACAAACTCAAAGTTATGCGACCAAAATACTTTACCATCCAAGTGCTGTCTGGAAATACCTAAAATGCTTTGTCATTGCCCTCGGAGTGTTCCTTGTGAATATATTAGATTCTGGCAAAATTTACCCATATAAACCTTGACAAAATGAACAAAGTCTCTCTCTCTCTCTCTCTCTCTCTCTCTCTCTCTCTCTCTCTCTCTCTCTCTCTCACTTTCTAAGAGAATGCTAACTCAGAAAATAATTTTTATGGAATCAGGTCAGGTACATTTCTTCCAATTTACATCTCAGTCGTAATATTGCCCTTTCACTAAGGACCGCGCGGTCGTTGCGAAGACTGCACAGCCAATTGCATTTCATGAATTCGGATGAGACCTTTTATCTTTGCCAACCTGTGTCGCTGTTTGTCATCTCAAAAGGCTCCTTTGACAGTTTAAGATGCTTTCCATTTCGTAAGCTTCAAGGCTTCATGCCAGAAGACTCCCTCTAGTTGAACTTGTATTCCCCATGTCTGTCTTCGTCAAGGTTTCTTTACATTTAATAGCTGGTATTTCCAAAAATATTAGATATTAATAAAATTATTACGTTGTCCCCAAGACACGGTATAAGAGAGGATTGATTGCAGTAAACGATTTTCTTGTTTAAAAATAATATAAAAAGGTACTAAATCTGCGGTTTAATGCAAGCAGCATTAGATTACGATGAATCCTGAAGGACGCGTTGTAGGATGTTTATCTAGAGGATTTCCTATACTTTAAAGAGAGGCTTTTGACCGTCGCTTGAAAATGGGAATATTATGTCATGTCTCCTTTGGTGAAATATTGAGATCAGCCAACAAGGTGGTGCTTTCGAGTTGCTTAATGTTGTTTAAAAAGTTTTTTTAATACATTTCTAAGATACTAATATTAGGCATATTCTCTATTTAGGTTCTAACATGTTTTAAAGTATTTACTCTGTTAAGAAAGAAGAGAGGAAGTGATGATGCTTTGTATCTTCTCATTTAATAATATCGATATAAACAGGCACCCCCCATCTCGTCCCCTTCCCCTCTCCCGTCCCCCTATCCTCCTCCTCCTCTCCATTCTTTCTCTCCTCCTCCTCCTCCTCCCCTCCCTCCTCCCTCCCCTCCCCTCCCCTCCTCCCCTCTCCTCCTCTTCCTTTCTCATTTTCTCCTTCCCCTCCCTTTCCCTTTCCTCCTTCCTTCCAATTCCCTTCTTTCCTCCCCTTCCCTTCCCATCCTCTCTTCCCTTCCCCTTCTTATCCCCTCCCTTCCCCCCTCTCCTCTTCCCTACCCTCTGCTCCTCCCCTTTCCTTCCCCCCATCCTCCTCCTCCTCTCTCACTCTCTCCTCATTCCCCTTCCCCCCCTAAAGCCTCTCCCCTCCCCATCTCCTCCTCTCTCTCCCCTCCCCTCACTCTTAAAACTCCTCCCTACCCCTCCCATTTCTCCTCTTCTTCCCCCCCCTTCCCCTCTCCTCCTCCCCTCCCCTCAAAGGACGTCACCTATTCATAGCGTCAACAGCGACCTTGCTTTTGTAGCAGTTAATCTGATCTTTTCTCTTTGTCATCGATAAAGGAATATTTCGTGATTTTATCAACATAACTTTAGGAATGTTTTATTTCTTAATATCAGTCGACGGAAACCATTGTTGTTGTGTCGCCATGCGATGGAAGTCAATAAGCCTGTCAGTCAATCGTAGCAACCGCCTATCCACGAAATCGCTATAAAGAGGCTGGTCTGTTACTTCTTTGGTATTTTACTTCTTTTGTTTCTATTTCCTTTCGTTTCTCTGTTCCCTTTCCTTGTTGGAAAATTCTGTCTGTCACTCCTGTCTCCTTTAACACTGAAAACATGTTGATACAAATTAACCTTTTTGGTTGGTTGAGGTCTTGTTTTCCACAGGATGAGAATGGTTACGGGTAAGGTCAAAAAATTTTTTAATTTTATTTGTGCATTAATATTGTTTTTTATTTTAGTAAGCAGTTATGTAATCATTTTTATCCGTTAATTACTTGCCTTTAGTGTTGCCCTTGTTTTCTGTAGCTTAATTTTTTATAAGATTAGTACCATCTGGATGCTTTTAAAATCAATCAAGTTTCCTGACTTTAGACTTATTTCATATGAATAATTTACTGTTTGATAATAATGATAATAATAATAATAATAATAATAATAATAATAATAATAATAATAATAATAATACCACGAAACAATGCTCTGGTAATCTAGGATAATCCTGCAGTCGCCTCAAGTTCATATGAATATTCATCATCAACTTGTGGCACGGCGTGCTTGATTCATGCTGGAGCCTTGTGCTCGGCTTGCGCGGCGATGTTCATCTTCGCGGAATCTGCTGCATTTAGCGGAATCTCGCTAAACGTAGCAAATCTCTCACGGCATTCTGCCACCACCTGTCACGCTGTGGGATTAACTCAGGCTCCAGTCTGGTGTAATGCGCACGTATATCTCTATTTGAAGAGTAGTTTAAGTTTTAGTTTTCTGTAAAAGAAAACTATTGTGCCAGCTCTGTCTGTCCGTCCGCACTTTTTCTGTCCTCACTTTTTTCTGTCCGCACTTTTTCTGTCCGGAGCTCTGGCCCATGAAACTTTAACCACGGACCAGCGGTGGCCTATCATTTATGGTTGCCAGAAGCACGATTATGCCTAACTTTTTCTGTCCGCCCTCAGATCTTAAAAACTACTGAGGCTGAGGCTGCTATTTGGTATGTTTGATGATTGGAGGTGGATGATCAAGGATGCCAATTGCTTGCAGCACTTATCCTCAGTAGTTTTTATATCTGATATTGCTCCTGCAATGTCAGACGGGGACAAAGCTGGCACAATAGTTTTCTTTTACAAAAACAAAAATAAATTAATAGAAAATTATGTTAAGATATTCCACTAGTCATCACTTTTTAAGGGGGAGGACTCTTTCTCCGTTAGCGACTTTTTTTCCAGTTCCACCAATTAGCTCTGGAGTTCGTTTTTGGGAGGAGTCATTAGGTTTGGTTGAACACACACACACACACACACACACAGGAATGAAAAAAAAATCTGAGTAGGTTACATCGCTGTATAGAAGATTGCTGTCTCACTTATAATATAAGTTTATTAAGATTCCATTAACTTTCGGCCAAGACGTTATTTTACCACAGTGTCTGTCATTATATATGTCATATTCATTACACAATACTTAAAATTTATCAAAATTTTAAAATTATATTGGTATTGGTGAAAATCACGAACATCATAACAGGATATTTTAACCTTATCACGTAAGCCAAGTTTACAGTATCAGTTGCAGTGCGTTTCCTACAGATACTATAATAGGCAGCTATAAAGAAGTGCAGCAGCACTTGATTGAATATACCCAAAAACTCAGTGGAGGTGTTGAAAGTTTCTGACACAGTGGCTTCTCTCTCTCTCTCTCTCTCTCTCTCTCTCTCTCTCTCTCTCTCTCTCTCTCTATTCTCTAATTAGCTAAAAGTGACATGATGTCTTCTAGAAATACCGCTGCGCTAAGTATGCAGTTCTGATATGACATTAAGACCATCTAATCTTAATAATATACTATATATATATATATATATATATATATATATATATATATATATATATATATATATATATATATATATATATATATATATATATATATATATATATTTATATAATTCTGGCAGCAGAGGGTGGGGTTGGGGATTAAGTCACTGTTGTTAAGCAGTCTTACAGGTTTTGGAATTATAAAACGTAATTCAAACTGAAAACCTTCTTTCTTTTGCTGTACCGATGACCTCAGTCTAGACGGCTTTGCTACAACTGAAATTGGTGGGGATAAGGTGGGCCAGTTGAGACTCCGATGAATGGACGAGAGGTAGTAGATCAAGACGGAATAACATAATGTTATTCCGTCTTGAGGCTATAGATAATGATCGTGGATAGAATGTATGGCTGACGAAAAGTTCCACCTAAAATATTTTCTTGTTTATCTTTAATGCCTGTGTGTTTTTATAGTATTTCTCCTAGTACTATTATAGTGTAGATTTACTGAATACAACAACATTTAAAAGAAGAAAGATGGATTAAACTCACTCTTTCTTGTAAATATATAGAAGGAAAAGGAGAGAGAGAGAGAGTAGACGTTACTGATGAGTCAAAATGAAACACAACTAGGGAAAAGAAAATTCCACAACGAGCAATGGAAAGTGAAGAAGGACTCCCAAACTTGGTGCAAACTTTTAACCATTCCCATATGGTAAAGTTAATTCGTTTGCCAATGATGACAATTATTTACATTCAGAGGTTTCATGTATTCATGGTTGGGTTTGTATTCCCTCTTGAATATACTGTAGGGGTTATTCCCTACACGCCGTTCATTAAAATAATTATTACATGATATGAGTAAACACATCATCTTCTACTTGGCTTATATTTTTAATATATTGATTGTGACACAAGTTTTAATGTCATACGGACAGAAATTCCTTTCGCTCTTATCATCATTCGTGTGAGGATAAGAGAGAGACGCCTCTATTGTTAAACAACCCCTTCAGTCATTTACCTGTCCTTTGTAGAAAGGGCTATTTGGAGAAATGTAGATTGATGATATTATCTTGAGGATTTCTTTTTAGAGAATGTATAAAGAAATCAGGATAGCGAAATTCCCTTTAGATTTTTAACTCCATTTAGGTATCAAATTCACCTTTCTAATAAATAAATTACAATAATCATGACCTGGAGCTAAACCATATGCATACGTTTGTTTGCAGTTTTTTTACATTGCTTGGATCGGTGCCAAATCATATTACATGGAAGTTCAGAGGACGCCATGGGGTAATCCAAATATACGCACGCAATTTTTACATTTATTTTTAATATTAGTGAGAAGTTCAGCCACCTTCCTTCTAGATCACCTCTTGCAATCTGTTAGGCATAGAAGATTCATGGTTTCTGACTATCTACGGTCAGTTGTGGAGGAGCTCCCATTGTGTTCGCCAGTGGTCCATAAGTTGATCTGGTCTCCTCTCCCTCTCAGGCTCCCAACAATTTACCAAATTAGCCCAAATATTCTCTATGGGGTTCATGACTGCACCCTTACTTGGCCAGTCAAGCAATTGCAGATGCTCTCGACCTTGAAACTATTCCTGGACTATTCTGGCGGTATGGATGGGGCAGCGGTCGTGAATGAAAATGACAGGAGCAGATGGGAAGGAATAATTCCGCTGTTGAAGTGAAGGGAGGAAGAAATCCTGACGAATTTCAGTGTATTTTTCACCAGTGAACCTCCCTTCAATCCTGGTGATATCACCCAATGTGAGAAGATCCAGCCCCACATGTTTACGGTGACATGCCCACTCCTGGTCACCTCATAAATGTTTCTTTGGTAGTATCTGAAGGGGAAAAATTTAATTTTAAAAAATTTACTCTTTGCTTTTCATAATTGAAAATAATGATATATCGTTTGGAAATAAAATACCAAGTACTACAAACCTTGCAATAAGTTAAGAATGTTTATTCATCTACAAGGATTAATACCAATAATAGCATCAAATTTCATATGCAATGGTCTGTTATATGGTATTCTTTAATTTCAGTAACACTGTACTCTATATTACTAGTTTGTCTACGTGATTATTCTTAACATTAATAATGCATTTGCTTAATGCCTGAAATTTAAAAGCAGTGGCCATAGTAGAACTAATGGGGGTTTTCCATGAAGAATTTTATTTTCACATTTCTCGTGGCAATATAATTCCATTAACAGAAAATACATGGTTATTGACAAAATGATTATCTTTTGATTATAATATTACCCTTGCTTATAATTAGTATGGTTTGACTGCTATTAATGATTATACAACACCTTCTATTATTCGGTCTGCAGTTATGTATTCTGCGGCTACTATATTACTAGTGAAAGACCTTTCGTCAGTGAATACAACTCGAGACCAGAATTCCATATTATAGCATTCAACCTGCACAATCCATTGAGATTATAATAAAAGGCTCATATCTTTAAAAACCACCTTCCCACCTGCAAAATATTCATACAGGCTGCTCGATGAGCAAAAGCCCGTGCTGGTATAAAGCCAGATCAATCTCAAACAGCAACAGCATCCTCCACCACAAACTGTTGATCAAAGGCAACTTACAAACCAAGTCGTTAATATCAGCACGATGCCGCTTGGTGAAAAATTCCCACCTTCTTGGCAGGAATTCTACGAGGAATTCCTGCCTCACGCAGACGTCTTCGCGCCGTCATAGCGAAATATTCAATGCCAGACGTTCACGAATAGCAGTAGTATTGATTAAATTTGGTTCTTCTGCTGCTGCTCATCGAAAGTCGTCGTTATTGTGACAGGTGGTCGTTCGTGGTGGAGGTCTTCGAACTAAAATACGTAATTAACATGCAGATAACTAGATAATTAAGATCATTTATATCTGCCTACTTATGGGAAAGCTATTTGGTATTCAGGGAAGTAAAAAGAAAGAATAACAAATAGAGAGTTCAACAGGACCAAGGCAACTTTAATTTATGTTTCATAATTTCACAGGTTTATAAGGTTTATAGTTTAAAAAATATGCTTTCCCAAACTCAGTCAATTTCCCAGTCTCAGCGTTGTTGGGGAGACGTAAAGACGCTGTGCAACTGCGAGTAATAACTTTCTCGTAGAGTGACGATGTGCGCTTCTGTAGCTATATTTTGCTGTTGTCTATTCATTTGGAGACTATAAGAATACTACTAGTTAATGCAGCACCTAAGTCTAGCCATGATTGGGTGACTGAAACTTGTTAGTGTGTAATTGGGGTGCTGTGGCAGTAATATCATTATAACTGAACAAAAGATATATTAAATCACATGAATTTTGATTGATTGATTGGCTGTTATCTGACATTGCAACATCTTGGCCGTTACTGTCATTGATAACGTTTAAAATTCTGTATGTCTTCATAATGATATATTGTTAATTGTCTGTTTGAGACATCTGTTTACTAAAGGTGGTGCTGTTCCTCTCTTAACGTGAATTTCACCAATCAGCTCTCGAGCTGTTTTAGTGAACTTAAAGGTTGGAAGAGGCAAACTTGAAATGGTATTGTAAGACCAATTAATCCTATAGATGAATAAATCATAATTTATTGCAAGGGATGTTACTTAGCATTATATTTCCCCAAACGATATATCATTATTTTCCCTGTTACGGAAAGCAACGCGTAAATTGTTAAAAATTCAGATTTTTTCCCTTCAGATACCACCGAGAAAAATTGTAATTAACGAGGTGGCCGGAAATTAAAAATCCTAATTGTAATAGACATGAACGTGTAGGCTGGATTTCCTTACATGGTATATGTGATATCACCAGGACTGAAGGGAGTTTCACTAGTGAAAAATACATTGAAATTCTTCAGGATATTTCTTCCTCCCTTCACTTCACCAGCTGAATTATCCTTTCCCACCTAGTTCTGTCATTATCATTCACGACCACTGCCCCATCCATACGGCCATATAGTCCCAGGAATGGTTTAAAGTCGAGAGGGACCTGAATTGTTTGACTGGCCTTCAAAGAAGGGTGCAGACATGAACCCCACCCATAGATCCCGAGAAAGGTAAAGACGATTTATTGAAGACTGAACAGTTGACAGGTGGCCCGAGAGAAGCCGAGGTGCAGTGGAAAAAACACTGAATTTCTAATCAGTTTTTCTCCCATGTATACAGAAACAATTTTTACTTTTTTGTTCCCATTATTTTTATGCTCATCCATTTCGTATGAAGTAGCCACTGTCGCATATATTATATAATATAAGCAGGTTAGGGGTAATTACATTTGCTTTATGTCTATTACAATTAGGATCGTAATTACCTGACCTGTTATCAAATTACAATTATAATTTCACTTACAAGGTGGGAACAATATCAAATACAATCACTAGTATAATTTCACAATTTTAATATTTAAAATTGTAATCACATCCCTTGCGATAAATTAAAATTTATTACTCAATTACATTTTGCACAATATTTCAAGTTTAAAAATTAAATACAGATAATTGCACTAAAAGACTTTATACTTGAGTTTGGTCTTCTAATACAAGCAATGTCTGCAACAATTGTAAGTTGTAAATTATCTCACCTTAATTACAAATATATTTACAAACCTATCTAAAATATTTTAAACGTTATCAATGACAGAAATGATCGTTAACATCCTATAGTTTGCCTAAATAAACTGTTAGTATTTTGTGATTTAAAATTATTATCTTTATAAGAAAATAAAACTGAAATACAAAACTCAAATATTGAAAAAATTTTCTATAAAACATTTTGCACAAAAACAAAAAAATGGTGTTCTGTATTCATTTCTAGCTAATCGAGTTTTTGTCTCCAAATGGGACAAGTGTCTATTCTTTATAATTAGTGATTCACGATACTCTTATAAATTACGGCACTGGGTGTAGTACGCTATAGCAAAATCTCGTACTGATACGAATCCTAGTTACAGAAAAAAGGTTATAGAATTGGGAACACTGTTACTGAGCACATTTTATGAAGCAGTGCTTTTCTAAGTATTCAGTTCTCAATGTAATGTTATTAACAGGAAAGTAATTACTTGAGCATATTAAATTTAACAGTAGTTCTTTTTATTTCATACCGGAATAGTGATTATGTTCCTGTTGGCTAATCCTACAATCAAGGAACGATATAAAGATATCTGATGTTATTGTCTTACTCGACTCGAAACAGAGTCTGAATCCCAACGACCAGGTGGTCGTCAGCAGGATTTTTAAATGGGTCGACTTCATAACCACTCGTAATGAATCGAAGGGACGCAAATCTGGTGCTACGTGGACAATCTGTCACTTTTGAACAATGGCCAAGGCAATGACTAGCGATACGAGCCATTGCACGTGATGTTGGTGTGTCCCCACCACAGTAAGTTGTGGATAAGAAGGCATGGGAGCTGATAGGCAATTGAACGACTTGCTCAACAGTTTGTTAATACTGTTGATTGTTTGAATATGAAGGCTTTATATTCTGTGTTTTTGTTCATGCAGTTATTTAATCTTGCTTATTTAGTTTGAAAGTATCTTTCTTGGATATTAATTCGTCTCAATTATAATTTTGGTTAGACCACAGATATCCACAGCCATTCTAACACCACAGTAATATTTTAGGTGCACTTCCATAATTCCACACTGGTGGGTGGTTGGCCCCTACCAACCTCAACATAACGAACAAAGTTAATAGTCGATTGTGTTGTATAATCATAATTAAGCCAAAGCATTTTATTAATGATCCCTCAAACAATGATTGTGTGTCTTATGATAGCTAATAGTTTTTATGTTAAATGTCATTTCAGTTGATGGCTCAGAATGATTTACAGAAGTTTAATAATCACCAACCAAATTTTTGAGAATATTATGGAATATGCCCCATTAGTTCTATTTTGATATGCTTTTAAAACCAAAAATATACAGCCATATATTTATTAAATTATGATCAATCCATAGAGGTCAAAATTCCAAGAATCTAAATTTGATTACGATGTTATATAAATTTTAAGTTGCATTTAAGAAATTATGATCTCTTAGCTGGCCATTAATCCACGGTAGAAACCACCCCAGCTGAGGATGACGCCATTGTCAGGGCGGCTCGAGAGCAGGTAACCAACGCCATGGTCATTCGTGAAGACCTTGGATTATTTGTCATCGATGAAAAGCAAAGCGTAAATTTTTTTAAAATTAAATTTTTCCCCTTCAGATACTACCAAAGAAACATTTATGAGGTGACCAGGAGTGGGCATGTCACCGTAAACATGTGGGGCTGGATCTTCTCACATTGGGTGATATCACCAGGATTGAAGGGAGGTTCACTGGTGAAAAATACACTGAAATTCGTCAGGATTTCTTCCTCCCTTCACTTCAACAGCGGAATTATTCCTTCCCACCTGCTCCTGTCATTTTCATTCACGACTGCTGCCCCATTCATACCGCCAGAATAGTCCAGGAATAGTTTCAAGGTCGAGAGCATCTGCAATTGCTTGACTGGCCAAGTAAGGGTGCAGTCATGAACCCCATAGAGAATATTTGGGCTAATTTGGTAAATTGTTGGGAGCCTGAGAGGGAGAGGAGACCAGATCAACTTATGGACCACTGGCGAACACAATGGGAGCTCCTCCACAACTGACCGTAGATAGTCAGAAACCATGAATCTTCTATGCCTAACAGATTGCAAGAGGTGATCTAGAAGGAAGGTGGCTGAACTTCTCACTAATATTAAAAATAAATGTAAAAATTGCGTGCGTATATTTGGATTACCCCATGGCGTCCTCTGAACTTCCATGTAATATGATTTGGCACCGATCCAAGCAATGTAAAAAAACTGCAAACAAACGTATGCATATGGTTTAGCTCCAGGTCATGATTATTGTAATTTATTTATTAGAAAGGTGAATTTGATACCTAAATGGAGTTAAAAATCTAAAGGAATTTCGCTATCCTGATTTCTTTATACATTCTCTAAAAAGAAATCCTCAAGATAATATCATCAATCTACATTTCTCCAAATAGCCCTTTCCACAAAGGACAGGTAAATGACTGAAGGGGTTGTTTAACAATAGAGGCGTCTCTCTCTTATCCTCACACGAATGATGATAAGAGCGAAAGGAATTTCTGTCCGTATGACATTAAAACTTGTATCACAATCAATATATTAAAAATATAAGCCAAGTAGAAGATGATGTGTTTACTCATATCATGTAATAATTATTTTAATGAACGGCGTGTAGGAATAACCTCTACAGTATATTCAAGAGGGAATACAAACCCAACCATGAATACATGAAACCTCTGAATGTAAATAATTGTCATCATTGGCAAACGAATTAACTTTACCATATGGGAATGGTTAAAAGTTTGCACCAAGTTTGGGAGTCATTCTTCACTTTCCATTGCTCGTTGTGGAATTTTCTCTTTCCCTAGTTGTGTTTCATTTTGACTCATCAGTAACGTCTACTTTCTCTCCCTCTCTCTCTCCCTCTCCTTTTCCTTCTATATATTTACAAGAAAGAGTGAGTTTAATCCATCTTTCTTCTTTTAAATGTTGTTGTATTCAGTAAATCTACACTACTATAATAGTACTAGGAGAAATACTATAAAAACACAGACATTAAAGATAAACAAGAAAATATTTTAGGTGGAACTTTTCGTCAGCCATACATTCTATCCACGATCATTATTTACCTCAAGACGGAATAACATTGTGTTATTCCGTCTTGATCTACTCTCGTCCATTCATCGGAGTCTCAACTGGCCCACCTTATCCCCACCAATTTCAGTTGTAGCAAAGCCGTCTAGACTGAGGTCATCGGTACAGCAAAGAAAAAGGTTTTCAGTTTGAACTACGTTTTATAATTCCAAAACCTGTAAGACTTCTTAACAACAGCAACTTAATCCCAACCCCACCCTTATTAGAGGTCTTATTGGCCGTTATATATATATCGTATATATATATATATATATATATATATATATATATATATATATATATATATATATATATATATATATATATATATATATATATATATATTATATTTTAGTCAAGATTAGATGGTCTTAATGGCATATCAGAACTGCATATTTTAGCGCAGCGGTATTTCTAGAAGACATCATGTCACTTTGCGTTAGCTAATATAGAGAGAGAGAGAGAGAGAGAGAGAGAAGAGAGAGAGAGAGAGATTACAGTGTGTCAGAAACTTTCAACACCTCCACTGAGTTTTTGGGTATATTCAATCAAGTGCTGCTGCACTTCTCTTTATAGCTGACCTATTATAGTATCTGTAGGAAACGCACTGCAACTGATACTGTAAACTTGGTTTACGTGATAAGGTTAAAATATCCTGTTATGATGTTCGTGATTTTCACCAATACCAATATAATTTTAAAATTTTGATAAATTTTAAGTATTGTGTAATGAATATGACATAATAATAACAGACACGGTGGTAAAATAACGTCTTGGCCGAAAGTTAAATGGAATCTTAATAAACTTATATTAAAAGTGAGACAGTAATCTTCTATACAGCGATGTAACCTACTCAGATTTTTTTTCATTCCTTTGTGTGTGTCTTTCTTCAACCCAAACCTAATGACTCCTCCCACTAAACGAACTCCAGAGCTAATTGGTGGAACTCTCGCTAACGGAGAAAGAGTCCTCCCCCATCCCCCTCAGTAAACACTGTTACCATATCATTTTTAACTCTCTCATGAAGGTGTACCAGGAAACCTGTGTCCAACTGTAATACAAATAATGCACACACATACACAAGTGACATTAATGAGGTGACCATAGTGGGCATGTCACGTATAAAACACGAAAATATGGGGCTGGATCTTATATAAATATTGGGTGATATCACCAGGATTGAAGGGGTGTTCACTGGTCAAAAATACACTGATCGTCCACTAAACGCTCGAGTTTTCTTCCTCCCTTCATATTCAACAACAAAATTTTTCCTTCCCATCTGCTACCTGTCATTTTCGTACACGACCGCTGCCATTTCCATTTCGCTGGAATATATCCAGGAATAAGTTTCAAGGTCGAAGTCATCATACTAATTCTTGACTGGCCAAATCATGGTTAATATCATTTTAATTTAATTTAAGTTAATATTACCAATAATTTTTAAATTAATTTGGTAGCCTAGGGAGGAAAAGGAATTGGGACCATTCTCCTCAAAAATACGAAAAAGATACCTAAACACCCGGACCACTGACAACACAATGGGACGTTAATTCCACAACTGACCGCTAGATAGATCAGAAACCATGAATCTTCTATGCCTAACAGATTGCAAGTTAAAGGTGGTCTAGAAGGAAAGTGGCTGAACTTCTTCTCTAATATTAGAAATAAATGTAAATTTGCCCTTTGGCGTCCTCTGAACTTCCATGTAATATGATTTGGCACCGTTTCGTTTTGTAAAAACTGCAAACAAATGTATGCATATGGTTTAGCTCCAGGTCATGATTATTCTAATTTATTTATTAGAAAGGTGAATTTGATACCTAAATGGAGTTAAAACTCCAAAGGGATTTCGCTATCCTGATTTCTTTATACATTCTCTAAAAAGAAATCCTCAAGATAATATCATCAATCTACATTTCTCCAAATAGCCCTTTCTATAAAGGACAGGTAAATGACTGAATGGGTTGTTTAACAATAGAGCATCTCTCTCTGAGAGGTCACTGAATGATGATAAAGAGCGAAAGGAATTTCTGTCCGTATGACATTAAAACTTGTGTCACAATCAATATATTAAAAATATAAGCCAAGTAGAAGATGATGTGTTTACTCATTATCATGTAATAATTATTTTAATGAACGGCGTGTAGGAATAACCCTTAACAGTATATTCAAGAGGAATACAAAGTCAACCATGAATTTATGAAACCTCTGAATGTAAATAATTGTCATCATTGGCAAACGACGGAATTAACTTTACCATTCTGTAAATGGAAAAGTTTGCACCAAGTTTATGGAGTCCTTCTTCACTTTCCATTGCTCGTTGTGGAATTTTCTCTTTCACCCTAGTTGTGTTTCATTTTGACTCATCAGTAACGTCTACTCTCTCCAAATTGCTCCCTCTCTCCTCCTTTTCCTTCTATATATTTACAAGAAAAGTGAGTTTAATCCATCTTTCTTCTTTTAAATGTTGTTGTATTCAGTAAATCTACACTACTATAATAGTACTAGGAGAAATACTATAAAAACACACAGGCATTAAAGATAAACAAGAAAATATTTTAGGTGGAACTTTTCGTCAGCCATACATTCTATCGCCGATCATTATCTTCCTCAAGACGGAATAACATTATGTTATTCCGTCTTGATCTACCTACCTCTCGTCCATTCATCGGGTCTCAACTGGCCCACCTTATCCCCACCAATTTCAGTTGTAGCAAAGCCGTCTAGACTGAGGTCATCAGTACAGCAAAAGAAAAAGGTTTTCAGTTTGAATTACGTTTTATAATTCCAAAACCTGTAAGACTGAATAACAGTGACTTAATCCCCAACCCCACCCTCTGCCTCAAAATTTTATAATATATATCTTATATATATATATATATATATATATAAATATATATAAATATATATATATATATATATATATCCATATATATAATTCTTATTTTCAAGATTAGATGGTTTAATGTCATATCAGAACTGCATACTTAGCGCAGCCCATTTTCTAGAAGACATCATGTCAATTTGCGTTAGCTAATAGAAAATAAGAGAGAGAGAGAGAGAGAGAGAGAGAGAGAGAGAGAAGCCACGGTGTCATTCAACACCTCCACTGAGTTTTTGGGTATATTCAATCAAGTGCTGCTGCACTTCTCTTTATAGCTGCCTATTATAGTATCTGTAGGAAACGCACTGCAACTGATACTTTAAAATTTACGTGATAAGGTTAAAATATCCTGTTATGATGTTCGTGATTTTCACCAATACCAATATAATTTTAAAATTTGATAAATTTTAAGTATTGTGAAATGAATATGACATATATAATGACAGACACGGTGGTAAAATAACGTCTTGGCCTGAAAGTTAAATGGAATCTTAATAAACTTATATTAAAAGCAAGACAGTAATCTTTTATTTGCATTAACCTAATTAATAATATTCATTCTTTAACTACAAATATTTTTCTTAATTTTGTTGTTGCTAACGTCAACCAATGGTATGATTTTTACGTTATTTTTAAAAAAATATGTGTGTTCACGTTTAATTGTGTGTGTGTGTGTGTGTGTTTCTTCAACCAAACCTTTTACTAAACGAACTCCAGAGCTAATTGGTTGATAACGGAGAAAGGGTCCTCCCCCCATCCCCCTCAAAAACACTGTTACCATATCATTTTTTTAACTCTCTCATGAAGGTGTACCAGGGAAACCTGTGTCCAACTGTACGTGTGCGTGTGTATCTCCCTCCATCCGGTCCCCTCTCTCTCAGTATTTCTTTTTCAAACAATTATAACAAGCAAATAATTTATAATGTTTAGGAAAATATAGATTGTCCAATAATTCTTTTGTTTCTAAATGCAGTTGTTATTATAGTCATTAAATAACGTTTGGAAAGGAATAATAAAACCTTTACACCTATCATTGCGTAATATTGCTGTGACAGTGTGTTTTGTTGCAAAAGCTATTTGGACGACTTCATTTGATCCATGTTTCTGACCTGTCAAAAACGGGCCGAGTTGGCTATCACAAATGGGCCGAGTTTATTACAAGGCGATGGGCCGAGTTGATGTTACCCTGCGAACAATTGAATGGGCCGAGATGGTTAGAGAGGCCGAGTTGGACCTATACCGTGTTATTTTCTAAAGGGCATCAATTTTTTCTTATATGTTAATTATTATCAAAGGTTCAACATATGGAGACGGGAACTACTTCAAATTATCTTAGGGAACATGAATACTGGATACCTAAAGGTTTAGTAACTGTCAAATCAATAAGAAGTAAATGCACAGTGTGAACAAGAAATATAATGCAGAGAGCTTACAAATATCCTAGAATGGTAGACATGCCTAAACACCCTATGAATTTGGTAAAACCCTTTATGCATGTTGGAATTGATTACACAGGGCATTTCTGGGTGAAGGATGAACTAACTGGGAATAATGTCAAAATGTTTGTTTAAATATTTACCGGCCTTAATATAAGAGCAGTGCATTTTGAACTATTACCCAATATGTCAACCCGTAATTTTCTGTTGGCTTTTCAAAGGTTCTGCAATATGCATGCCGTTCCTAAATATGTATATAGTGATAATGCTAAAACCTTCGTAAAAGGTGGTTGCATATTGGAATCCTCTTTAAAATCTAAAAAATTTCAAGAGGAAATGGAAAAGTGGAACATCATGATATTACTCTACGTAATTTCCCTCCTCTAAAGCGTTTTACACAATCCTGAGAAAAAACTTATAAATCCATATTTCGTTGCAGATTAATTTTTTTACCAACGTTTTTAGTTTTTATGAAATAACGTAATTAAATAGATGTTAACAAGTAAAGGAGACGTCTGCACCAATCAGCTAATAGTATTACTACTTAACTAAATAAAAAAAGCGGCGTTGCCATTTACAATGTCTGTGAACTCAAGGGGTAAAGGAAATTTCCCTGACTTTACCATTATGTTTAACCTCACAGGAATTTTCAATCAGAAGATTCTAGGTTCTTCATTTATGTCAAAGAAGACTGGAATGAACTGGTGGTCAGAGAAACCATTGAAGTTGTTTTAATAAAATACTTTGGTTGTTTAAACCTAGTTTATTAATCCTTTTCTTTTTTTATTTAAGTGAGACCTGGATTCAGAAAGCTGGAGAGACAAAATTTTATCGTTTAATCGATCATAATTACTTTCACTCAAAACTGAAAATATTTTTATATTTAATTTTATAACTTCCATAAATTTTTCATGTTCATTAAACAACCCTCGATGTTACTTTAGATCTCAATCAATAAACTCGTAAAATAAACCTTCACGTTATAAATGTTTATTCAGCATTACAATCATCATAACATACAAATGAACAATGCATTAACATCATAAACAATTTTCAACATAACAGCTACTGCTCAACACAAGTCATACTTTTACTTTTTTCCATCATAATTTTTGTTCAATAATCAATAATGGTAAATGACAGTATCCTCAGGAATAATAACGGTATCCAAAACAATGGTAAACCCTAACGTCGTCACCACAGATTTCGAGACGACCGTTTATTTATCATAAAAAAATACTGACTTCAATAATCTTTGTCAATCTGCATGAGATCTAGGAATAAGGTTTTCCATTGTTTAATTCTTCTTATGGCCAAACGTTGAACCACAGATTCTCGAGACTACCATCGCCACACTATCCTATAAACTGTTTTCCAATATTCCGATAACTCTTACGACCACCACAGCTTCGATATTGATACAACATCTTTCATCAAGAAATCCAAACATCTTGCAAATTTGATGACCAGGGTTCATTCATATACCATCTTTACAAGAACTGAATTAATGTCCTCATCACAGCAGTACCTTTCGTCATCATGCAGAACCTAGTAAAACATGCTGAGACATTTTGATCCTCCTCAGTCGAACAACTATTTTGGTGTCGATGGCACAACAGTGCTCGTTGTTTGAAGAACACGAGTCTTCCTTTCCGATGATCAATGCTCAGCTTGGGCAATAACAATTACCAACCGAAGTGTAAGATTTCAAAAGTTAGATGCTGCTGCTGATTCCATTCCCGACTTGAGGTTGGGCGAGAAACGGTTGATCTTTCTCTCTCTCTCTCACCTTGCCTCTCTCTCTCTCTCTCTCTCTCTCTCTCTCTCTCTCTCTCTCTCTGACTCTTATTACCATCCTTACTCTTTTCATTATAATAACGTATACTTTTCAAATTGTACATCAAAAACTGCATTGCACCTCCCCAAAGAAATAACTGAACCACCAGCCACAACAAACTCCTGGGAACCCTTTATCCCCTCGCCTGGTGCCCCCGCCCTATCCCCTACCATTTTCTTTTCAATTACAGGAGAAAGAAAAACTTATTTTCCAAAAGATTTCCCCGTTACGATTATATATAGGTCTATTAGAACCATGTGGGAAACGTATATAGACATAGAGAGAGAGAGAGATATAGAGAGAATAGAGATAGAGAGATAGTAAATAGTATGCACGATCTAACTAACGCACAATCGAAAAGATCAAAATCTATTTGCATGCGCAACCTCCAAAGTTTTGAATAAAATTCCTCCCCATTAAACTGCAGTTCCTAACCTCTAATATAATCATTTGCAGTCTACATAATCTTCCTCTAATCAGGACTCCTGGTCCTTGAATGGGACCAAATTCGGCTACTCCATTTTCCTCTCATGTAAAATTCCCTGTAGATGAGTTCATAAAGGAATGCCAAAAAATAAAATTTACGGACAGATTATCCCAAACTTTTATAAATTATGTTAATCCAGAACATTAAGCGAGGGAAAGTGGTTTAACATTCTAATGTTTTTATTTTGATATCTGTACACTCTGTTCCAGTTTGTTTAACGTTTTACCCAAAGATAAAATAAATATTGATACGGCAAAGCTTCCTCCGCACGCTTTGTCAGGACAGAGCTCTGTTGCTTTAGTTATCGAATAGTTGAACAGATAATATAATATAAGGTCTATACATCAGAATCTGCCCAAAGGGTCGAAAGCCGAATGCATAAATACATAGAGACGTTTGTTTTCTAGTGTGCACTGGGAAAAATAGAAATTGAAATTTTATTTCAACTTTTACGATTTCTCGAAAAAAAAACTCCATTGACACAGACATATTGACAGGTACATTGATTCTGAAAAATCTTTTCTCTAGAAAAAACGACATAATACTGTAAGTCAGATCTTAAAACTACAGGCTAAGAGGATGCAAATTGAGAATGTTGATCGTCCTTGTCTCCTGATATTTACTCATCAAAGATTTAAATTTTTATCCTCAGCTAACCTAAAACTAAGCCAGTGACACTTGGGTTTATCCTATTTAAAACATAACATTTTATGCTAGAATTGTAATAAAATGTAGTATGGCAACGCTCTCTCTCACCACCATATTGTTAAAGAAAGTGGTTCATTCGGCTGATAAAGCCGCTAGCAATATTATTAAGACAAATCCATTTTCAGGCAAGATTTATGATGAGCATAAATTAGCATATATTGCGCCCTACTTTCAAAAGCATGGTTCAAGACTAGAGTCTTGTAATTGTAGGCCTGTGAGTCTGACATCTCATATTTATGAAATTTTTTTATCTGTTTGCTCTCAGTGAAAAAAATATAATGAAACATTTGTGAAAAATAGATTGTTCTTTTTATTGACAACATAATTTTGTAAATGGGAAAAGTACACACATCTCAACTCTTAGTCCACTAGTTGAAAGCATTTATAAAAAATATGACTAACAAATGAAAAAGATACAGATGTGGTTTACTAGACTTTGCAAAAAGCTTGACAAGGTAGATCATAATATATTAGTCGAAAAAATTAGAAAACATAACATTGTTGACAAAGTAGGAAGATGGATAAAAGAATTTGTGCAAAACAGAAAAAGATAGTGATTGCAAACGATGAGAAATCGGATGAAGCTACGGTAATATCCGTATAACAGGGTGTGGTGTTGCTGCATTGCTGTTTGTATTATGATTGCAAGTTGAATGAGCATCTCATTTATAGAAATCAGTAGTAAGAAGTTTCGCAGATCTCTCTCAAGAATAAGTAGAGAAATTCTCTTCTCACTTGATAAATCTGCCTTTGACTCTGTTGCCAAAATAAATTTAGGAAACCTCAAATGTTTCCATGGGCTGAGATAAAAATAATTTAACTTGATAAATTTGAGTGTCAATTAACTGTATGTTGATAAATTGTAATCATCTTAATCTAATCTCAAAACTATAATGAGGAGCAATCTTATCAATGAAAATGAAGATAATACCATAATGTTCTTGATTATGTTGAATACAATATGTTGAAAACAGATAAAAATTTATTCAAAATGTCTAACAGCATGAAATGGGAATGTTGAGAAACTTTCTGTTGAAAAGCATGAACACATGATTATGCTTTATAAGTTTTATTTCCCTGTAGTCCACTCTCCTTAATATTGCAATATAATAAGCACCCACACTACCAAAAGGATATTGCAAAGAAAGAGAGTGTACAAAGGTCATTTCAGCTAGTCTTTATAAAGTTAAGGACCTGACTAGGGTGGGAACTAACTACTAATTCTTATTTTTAAAAGTCAGAGAAGAGAGAGAGAGAAGAGAGAGAGAGAATTCAAGCATGAGAAACAGATAGAGAGAGAATTACCGAAAACATCATGGAACTAAAATTATCATAGTCTTTATAATCCTATAGACTTAGATTAAGGTGCCAAAAACTATTGCAGGAAATTTCTTTAAAAATGATACAGGACATTATTAATCCACCACGCACCAGCATATTAATGCAGCGTCTATTCAATGCGCTACCAGCTCATCTGAGGAACATACATAGTGAGCGTAGATGTGCCAAAAAGAAATAAGCTCGACAACTTCTCAAAAAAAGATGCATCCCAGACCATCCAAGACTGGAAGATGGCAAAATAGAGAGAGAAGAGAGAGAGAAACCTCTCTGACGTACTTACATTTTCCAATTACAGAGGGACCTGGGACAAAGAGAAAATTGCAGGTCAAAATGATTATCGATCTCTATTCTCTGCTTCCATCTCGATATGATAAATAGTCTCTGTCTGTTTGTATGAATGTTTGAATCTCTCTCTCTCTCTCTCTCTCTCTCTCTCTCTCTCTCTCTCTCTCTCTCTCTCTCTCTCTCTCTCTCAAGAGGAATGTTAAAAAAGGGATCCTGTGAACCGGAAGGAGTTTACGATAATACATTCTGATGACATCCCTCGCTCTAATGGAGTATGGTGAAAATGATAAGTGTATATATATATATATATATATATATATATATATATATATATATATATATATATATATATATATATATATATATATGTATATATTTACACATCATATATATATATATTTAAATTTCTGACTCACATCAGGATCGAACCCAGGTCTTTCGGTTCGATCCTGATATGAGTCAGAAGTTTATTTCTGTTCCACACGTGATTGTGTTTAGATTATATATATATATATATATATATATATATATATATATATATATATATACACTGTATATATATATATGTATATATATACATATAAATATATATATATATATAAATATATATATACACATATATATGTATATGTATGTTTGTGTATATGTGCGCGTGTACTCGCGCGCGTGCGCCTCTGTGTAAGTATATAAAAAAAAGTGTGGCTTAACTCCTGGAGAAACAGAGGGAAGAAAAAAGATTATCGACTTGAAGTGACAAACTGAATTTGCGAGAGAGAGTTTCTTCATTCTATTACAATCTTTTGCAGAGATCTGCAGGAACTTCTCTGTCGCATTTTCCTCAAATTTCAGATCATTCTTTTTCCTTCTTTTTTTTCTTTCTTTTCTCCTTGTCGACTCGTCCTAAAGTTAGTTATTTTTACGACGGCTGTAAAGTCCTCATTAAGGTCATTGATGAGCTGTGGGATTTCCATCTCAGAGGATATTTTTGGGAGTCTGGCGGATTAGGACGCTTCGTGGGAGTTTGGGAATCGGAATAGAGATCGTTCCTTTTTTATTTTTCTGTAAAAGAAAATTATTGTGCCGGCTTTGTCTGTCCTTCCGCACTTTTTTCTGTTCGCACTTTTTCTGTCCGCCCTCAGATCTTAAAAACTACTGAGGCTAGAGGGCTGCAAATTGGTGTGTTGATCATCCACCCTCCAGTCATCAAACATACCAAATTGCCGCCCTCTAGCCTCAATAGTTTTTCTTTTATTTAAGGTTCAATTTAGCCATAGTCGTGCTTCTGGCAACGATATAGGATAGGCCACTACGGGCCGTAGTTAAAGTTTCATGGGCCGCGGCTCATACACCATTGTACTGAGACCACGGAGAGATAGATCTATTTTTGGTGGCCTTGATTATACGCTGTAGCGGCCTGTACAGAAAACTCGATTGCGCCGAAGAAACTTCGGCCCATTTTTTACTCGTTTTATTTTGGTCACGAAATGTTTTGGAGAGTCGTAATTTGCAGGAAAGAAGAAAATGTAAGAAATAATAAGTGTTTTTAAGTGCCATCTTCAGTCTTGAGGTAGGAGTTCCTTTGCTTGGCGACACACTCAAGGAATCATTTCATTCTCCCTTACTCTTTTATTAATTTTTATGGAATTCATATAAATTCGGACATTTTATGTTATTCAACAGATATATGATTTACATTTCCCCACTGTACGTGTTGAAGCATACTAATCAAGTTTCTACTTCTTAAGGGGTGACGTAGTCTTGTAAAAAAGGACAAAACTTGGAGGCATATGAAGATAAAATAATTTAGATACTTTCGAAAGTCTGTCAACTTCAGTTTTGGGTATTCTCTTTGTCTCTTTATCTCCCTTCCTTTATCCTTTTATTCCATACTTCTGAGAGTTTATACTCCTCCAGAGCCCCTTGTTTATTCTGCAATTGAAAATAGAACTTTCATAAAAGAAGGGGTGTTTTTATTCTTGGCATCTGTTGGTCTAATGTACTGCCCTAAAACGGAATATCTTCAGTATCTGCAAAATAACAAAACTAGAGAGTTTTTAAAATGGGCTTGCACTCCCTTGCCTTACTTCTCATTTTGCAGATACTGCAAATGGGACCCCTAAATACGCGTGGAAAGCATTGCAAGGTATCATTTCATATTGAAACTGCAGTCTGTTGTGTATTAGTGCTAAAATGGAAGACTGCAGTAGACCAATGAGAAAGTGGCATATCTCAATTTCGAAAATTTTGCAGATACTGCACTTTTCCATTTTAGACCAGTGTAGGTCTGTACATCAGTCTTTGTGTTCATTTACTGGAGTCACCTTTGTCATAAATAGCGGAGAAAAGTTAAATATGCACGAAGTTAATGTTAAATTTGATAACAACACTTACGTCAAAACTACCACGGTCATCACCTCCTACTATTTAATTTGGCAACTGTAACTTGTCAATAAAAAAGGAAGTACATGTTGTAACATTAGACTGGCCTTATGCCAGCACCAACTTTCCATGTTATGAAAGTGTTTCTTGAACGTGAGATTTGCGCAGGACTTGTCGGAGTGTTAGTGTTTGTTTATTGATTGATTGATTTATTTATTAAAGATTTTTTATTTGTTTTTCTGTTAACTAAGGACTGCGAATTGAGGATATCTTGTCACATAATTGAATATAGAATTTAGGCTAAAGGCCAAGTACTGGGACCAATGAAGTCATTCAGCGCTGAAACAGAAACTGGCAGTAAAACTTTAAAAGGTGTAACGGGAGGAAAACCTCTCAGTACACTATGGATCAAGTGTTAGGAGAGGGTGGAAATTAAGATGACAGAAAGAATATTAGAGGTACAGTAAAAGGAACGAAAGGGGTTGCAGCTGGGGGCCGAAGGCACGCTGCAAAGAACCTTAAGTAATGCCTACATTGCCCCACTCAAGATACACTGACGGCGCTAACCCCCTACGGGGATAAATTGTCACTTGATTCAAAGATCAAGAGATGCCGTGAAGTGCATTTGGCATCTTCCCAAAATTCCTCTTAGGGTAATGGCATCTGGATTTGGGGGAGATTGCAAAGTTGCTTTACGTTTGTGTCTGTGCTTGTCTGCTTGCTTTAAAGTTTTGCTTAAAAGTTTATTTTTTTTTCATCTGTTCTGAACGCCAGTGAGGGAAAGATTTATTATTATTATTATTATTATTATTATTATTATTATTATTATTATTATTATTATTATTATTATTGTTGTTGTTGTTGTTGTTGTTGTTGTTCTTTCTATATCTTTCAAACATACTTAGGACTTCATGTCTGAAACTGAGCTGACAATTATACAGCGTTAAAATTAGCCGCCCGCCTCCAAACATACTGTACTTTTCAGTAGCTTTTAAAGGAAGGAATTTACACTCCCAAAGAACTTCACTGACGTGGAAATGTTTGAAATAGAAAAATACGTTTTCCTATGCCACTTGTATTGCTTAGCATTGTTGAAAATAATGATAGTGATGATGATGATGATATAGGGAAAGGATAAATAGTATGCAGGAGGACTTATTCTAAGTCTCATATATGAGAACAGGTGTGTTCTCTCTCTCTCTCTCTCTCTCTCTCTCTCTCTCTCTCTCTCTCTCTCTCTCTCTCTGTGTTGTCTGCATATGTTTGAGTACTGTTATGTTTCAACATCACTTATCGGTCTAGTTTTCTCTCTCTCTCTCTCTCTCTCTCTCTCTCACACACACACACACACATATACAAACACACACATATACAAACATACAAGAAAATGTGTACTTAAATGTTTGTGCCACTGTTATATCTACATAAGGTATTAATTTCATTTCTTTAATCGGTCGTGTAGCTTCCAATCACGTGATTCTCTCTCTCTCTCTCTCTCTCTCGAGCTTTGAGTCATCCCTCGAGAGCTCTATGATTACTGATTCCTCTGATGCTGCTCTATAATCTGTATGAGAGAACAGTCTCTATAGTCCTCAGGAATAAAGGAATAGACGAGTAATCTTATTAAAGGGAAGATTATTATCGTATCGTCCTCTTCAGCCAATCGGATTACCGGAACTGATATTATCCCGTCTCACACGTTTAAGTTGAGTTTAACCTTAGTTTTTACCAGACCACTGAGCTGATTAACAGCTCTCTCTACTGGCCAGAAGGATAGACTTTTTTTACGTGCTAGAGAACCAATCGATAGTTAATTAAACGGGGACCTGGACAATATTTTTCCAACCACATTATGGAGCGAGAAATAGAATGCAAAATGACCCAGAAATAAATTCCTCTAACTCTTCATCAGCTGATTTCACTGATATATGATCCAGTAGATCTTCTCTTCAGTTGATACATATTTCTTTCCTGTATAGATGTCTGGTCGATAGTTAATTAATCCCTGTATCTGTATTTTTTAATGTGTTTTATGGATTAAAGTTAAATAAAATATGCAAATGACATACGTACTCTCATAATTATATATATCTTATATATATATATATATATATATATATATATATATATATATATATATATATATATATATATATTTATATACATACAATTTATAGGTTATATATATATATATATATATATCTATATATATATATATATATATATATCATATATGTATATACATACATACATACATACATGCATACCTACATACATCTCTATCTCTCTCTCTCTCTCTCTCTCTCTCTAATGTAACAATTTTATCTACGATAACGTACATTTTAGTTACATTAATATTAATTTGGGTCCTAAGAAATACTCTCCAATATGCGCTTTCTAGGTCATCTCTCTCTCTCTCTCTCTCTCTCTCTCTCTCTCTCTCTCTCTCTCTCTCTCTCTCTCTCTCTATTGTAACAATTTCAGCTACGATAAATACATCTTAGTTACATCAATTTTAATTTGGGTCCTAAGAAATAATCTCGAATACGCGTTTTCTAAGTCAGCTCTCTCTCTCTCTCTCTCTCTCTCTCTCTCTCTCTCTCTCTCTCTCTCTCTCTCTCTCTCTCTCTCTCCTACGGCGACTGAAAGGAAAAACATTATTATAGTGGGTTAAATACTACTGTGTTTATTTCGGCAAACTTATGGAGCCTGGAGAGACATCCAGCTTCACGAATATTTATTATCCTATATTTCTTATCCTCGGACACCTATAGAGATCTACTGTTTTCCTCGTACTGTAGGATCACAAAACCTACATAAAACAACAGTCCCCTTTTTCTCTCACACTCTTGGGAAATATTCATTTCTATTTTAGGACAGTTTTTTTTTTCCACGGCTCGCTGAACTCCGTTTTCTATTTTCTTTTTATTTTTCGTTTTTTTTTTTTTTTTTTTTTGGCAGTTTTCAGAAAATATTTTTCTTTCCTGAGAAAAGATGCTGTGGTAACCCTTATTCTTTCTTTCCTTTTCTCGTTGTGTTGTTTTGAATTTTATTTTGTATATATTCGGCTCACTTGCATACCATTTTCTTTTTTTTTTTATTTTTATTGTCTTGAGTTATATATTGTTTGTTTGTTTTGTTTGATAATAGATCGAATGAAAATTTTGCAATTTTGGTTGAAAATATTTGAAAAGACAATTATCATTGAAGCACACACAGTCACTTGGATATAATGACAATCATATATGTATATATATATATGTATATATATATATATATATATATATATATATATATATATATATATATATATATATATATATATATATATATATATATATATATGCATATATTATATATAAATATAACTTCGTTTTGGATTTTGGACCTCACTGGGACCCATTGCCGTTCACTAGATTCTTGTGGGCTGTTGCAAGTTCCATGTATTTAGTTTCTGGGATAAAGATATTCTTCACAAATAAGATAAAATTTTTGCAATCATAGAACATACGGAGTCTTAAAACATGTAATTTTCCTGTTGAGAAATAGATGATTTTGTCTTAATGAACTGTATAATTTCAAAGAAACATTATGCTGATTTAACTCCATATGCCCTTTAAGTGTTGCGTCTTTAAATACATTTTGAATGGTAAAGGAACCAGCCGTCCTCTGTTGCATAAATTAGGCTTGGCCCCACCTGGAAAAGTGTTAATGGACTTCCCTTCGTAGGATATGACAAACCTGTCTCCTCAGAAGAACGTGTCTTTTTGTTTAATCTTTCCTTCCTTTCCAGGTGTCCTGAGTTCATCTATTATTTGCCTTTTCCTCCTTCTGACAGACCTCCTCATTAATCAGGTCTTGTCGTGGGACGGAATCCGGTCTGGAGCATCTGATGAATTCATTAATTCCCGGATTTTAGGGGACCTTATTTTTGTTTAATAAAACCTCCCGGAAGGTTTTTCTCCTTTTAGTGGTAATTGATTGTTTCATAGGAGGCCTTTTTTCCCTCACTAATGGTTTTGTGTGGAGGTGAATGGGATTCGCCAACTGCTTTTTTTTTTTTACCTTTCCTTCGAAATTGGTTTTTGAACATCCTTGGGCAACGCGTGTGTCTAGAAGTCTCATCTCCTAATATTTGCCGGAACTCGGATGTATATCACTTACTAGAGCCATACTTTTCAAGTGCAAAAGGTTGATATATATATACATTATATATATATGTATATATATATATATATATATATATATATATATATATATATATATATATATATGTATATACTATATATATGTGTGTGTATAGTATATATATACAATGCCATTTTAACTCATCGAATTCTTCACACTTTTTGGACATATATACTATATATATATATATATATATATATATATATATATATATATATATATATATATATATATATATATATATATATATATATATATTGTACATCACCCTTTGTGGCAGTTAATGGTTTTCTCCATATTCTGGCCAGCTGTTTTCTTGTTGATCTCTCAAGAAAATCACAAAAAATAACAGCATATTTTTGACTTTGAATTCTTATTGTCATAATAACTGGAAATATTGTAATTGTAATTAAGCATATTATTAATAGCGCTCCCATACAGTAAAAACTGATGGTAATATAAAAGAGGGTCGTGGCCTTACGCATCGACTCGAAACTCGGACAAAGGAACCTTCATTCTGCTTGATTTTCTAGGGGCCAGTAGTGAGAGAGGCTGCCCTGTGCTGAATGACGGCAAGTCACAATAAACCTTCAACTGTCTGCCTCAGGTTTGCCTTGACAGAATTAAAAAGAAATATGCGCAATTACTTCCGTTCATATATTTGATTTTTTTTCTGCAGTGTCTCCGCGGCCTCATTGTGACCCACTGTCGCTTGAACCAGACCTGTAAGGTCTGTTACAAGTTTCTTATCGATTTTCCTATCTATTAAAAGGGTGGCAACCTTCCGCTCAACCCTTCTACTAAATCCGGACTTGGAACATATTTACATCATTCCGTAGCTGAACTCCGTCGTTTAAGAGTAGGAATTGTAATCAGGCAGTCGCCAATACGTTCTGAAGCTTCATTATCTGGTGCTACTTTGGCTTGTTATCTAGGCGTCACCTGCTCCGAGGTGCTAGTACTAAACACCGTATGGTAAATGTAAAGTAGACGGCCGCACGAAGATTTCGTTTATTGACATAATAATTTGTTGACCACAACATAGAAATGGGTGTTTATGATACTTTGATCCCCGAGGGGCTAGTACTAAACACGGCGTCCCAAGGAGCTTCCGCCGTGTTTAGTACTAGCACCTCGGAATAGATGACGCTAGATAACAAGTCAATGTAGCACCCATTATCTTACCTTCCCCCCTACTATTTAAAGCAAAATGTATATCCATTTTCGTTGGGGGTGACGGCCACTTTGATTGAAAACAAATAATAAGAAAAATCACCGAAGAGAATAACCCTCGAGCACCACTTAACAACCCAATTTGGCAGTGAAAACTGACTCATGAAATTTAGAGTAATTTAAGGCTTTGTTGCCATAATTCCTGCAATACGCCACTACAATACATATGCCAGAAGACTGTTACTATCACAGAGTGCCTGGATACCCTGGAGACAAGATAAAGGTGCCTTTCGGGGATTCTTTTGTCTGCTTGCTCGGCATTCGCTGCAAACAGAAACCCCTTCGCAGTATTTCTGCGAGTTCTAGTGGTATTCTGGTTAATTTGCTGTCAGTGTATGTGCGCATGTGTGTTTCTGTGTGTGTGAATGGGATGGAGCTGTTCATCAGCAATTCAGTGCGCAATGTCATTTGTTCTTATTGCTTGTGCAGTAATAAATGCGAATTAAGAAGACAATGAGACAGTAATGCAGAAAACATGAGCGAATTCGTATACGGGCCTCGCTGTTAATGAGGTAAGAACAGCATTAGAGTAAATCGATGGCATGTGTTGTCGTTTACGACAGTTTTCAACTTTCGCTGCAAGGTGCCTGCTTAATTATCATACATTATTATTGTTATTAGGACTATAGAAGTCTCTATGGAGTTATACTATTTTTGCTTGTATTAACCATATTCTAATTCTCTTTACTTACACGGGAATTGATTTCGGCACTTTTGAAGTATAAGTTTCGAAATTAGAAAAGGTCAAGTAGTGTCGGGGTATCTCGGTGGTATAGTCCACAGATTAGGCCTTGCTCAGACAGCGACAGATTTTCACTGGAACGCATTGCAGCTCCTCTGAGTGGAGGTTTGGGAGGGTTGGGGTGGGGTGGGGTCTGGGCGGGGGGACTGGATAAGTGGTCACATAGGTCTGCTTACTTGAACATCGTTACCCATTGCTTGGTTCCCCCAGGTCTCAGCTTGGGCGTTGATCATATGTATGTTCGGTATCCAGGCATTGACCTGTCCCTTGTCTCTACGTAGTACCCAAGAGCTACATTGAAACGGACCCTGATTAAGAAATAAAAGTTCCTAAGTGCCGCCTATATCACTACAGCGCCCTTCTGCCTCAAGAGGACCAACTCCACACACCCCCACAGCTCCTCGACACACGCCTTCCCCCCCCCCCTACCCCCCGGCCGTCATAAGCCCCTAAAGTAAGATTCTAGTTTTATCTGAAATCTGGTTAGGCGTTGATAATGAAACAGCAAATATGGAGACCTTTATTGTTTAATTACATGGTTAGATCTGCTACGGTTTTTAATCTACTTCACTGATTCCTTTTAGCCCTGAATTAATTTACCATTTCTCATAAATTTCAAAACACCAAATTATATTAAATCAAAATTTTAACTTACAGCATCATGTAAAATTCCTTTAATGGAATCTGATTGTTGTATTGGAAGAGTATAGTATTTTTTACCTTGAATTTCAGTTCCTTATGAACTAAGTTTGAAATTGTCTGTCAGTCTCAACCTGGGCGACAGCAGACTGAATTACCCTTAAGAGAGATATACAGTACATGAAGGGAGCGTTAAAGACGATGAATGATCATCCAAGCAAACAAGCAGAATTGTATGGAATAGAAGATTAAGCAAAAAGGAAAAACAATTCTGTCGATACATGGATTAATTTCTCCCCACTCCCAACCCCCGCTTTTCGTTTTCCCTCGTTCACTAAACCGTCCCAGTGATTACACGAAGACGATTATTAGTAAAAAATATGATTACTAATAAAACGTGCTCATGGTAGCGTGAGCCTTAAGATACCGAGTGAAACAAAAACCACATGTAAAAAAATATGTAAAACTGGTAGCGTGAAAATAATCAAAAATAAATCTTTAAAAGTAAATCAGATTGACAAGGACAATCGTACAGATTCTCCAAAGCCCTCCGTAGGGAATTATTCTTAAATTCATTATTTCTACAGCTACGTAACTGTGGATTTTTTCTCCGTGATTACTAATTGTATCAATGGTGTTTTTATGACCAGAAGTCCCAGCGTCTAGACTCTAGAGCCACTGCCAGACAGATATATAAAAATGGTACGAAAAAGTTTGGGAAGTAATCAAGTAGCAGAAGAGAAATAAAACAAGATATTTGTTTTCTAACTCATTTAGATATAAAGTTAGCGTCGTCTTGGATTTCTTTACGAAAGTTTCATCTCAAGTTATACAAAAATAACAGAGGTAATAAAAGGTGAGCCAGAAGAAGAAAAAGTATAATAAAATAATAAGGGAAAGTAATATGACGACAAATGGTGTATGATAAAAATTCCTTTTTCTCGTTTTTTTTTTTATTTTTATTCACGACATCATGGGGTGCACTGTAAGCATTCCTAAAGGTTCTTTGCAGCGTCCCTTCGGCCCCTAGCCGCAACCCCTTTCATTCGTTTTACTGTACTTCCATTCATATTATCTTTCTTCCATCTTGCTATCCACTTCTCCTAACAATTGTTTCAGAGTGCAACTGCTTTGAGGTTTTCCTCCTGTTACACCTTTCAAACCTCATTATCAATTTTCCTTTCAGCGCTGAATGACCACATTGGTCCCAGTGCTTGGCCTTTGGCCAAAACGCTTTATTCCATACCACTCCATTCTGAATCACAATAACTTTATACAAATTCCTAACCGGAGACAGAGATTTCGTTTCCCAACACTTTCCAAAGTCGTCAAAAATTTATCCGTCCGGAAATATTTCTCGGGATTCTTTTCCTGGGAGATATCTCCGTTCATATCTTCTTCCTTCCATCTTACATTCCACCCTCTCCTAACGATTGTTTCGTACTGCAACTGCGAAGTTTTCCTCCTGTTACACCTTTCAAACCCTCTGAATGCCAGTTTCCCTTCCAGCGCCGAATGGCCTCATAGGTCCCAGCGCTTGGTCTTCGGCCTAAATTCTTTATTCTATTGTATTCTTTTCCTGGGAGGTTTTAGTGGTGGTTTCTGCAGCGTCAGGGATTTGTCAAAACTGCGTCCGAATCGGTTTTAGCGGAAGAATGACGATGGGGAGAGGCATTGTATAGGTGGGGTGCTGATGATGATAGATGATGATAATAATGATGATAAAAAGGGTGAGGCTATACATAGATTAATCGGTTATTGGCAGGGGAATAGACTGTAGATGGTAATAGAGGATATGATGATATTACTGGAGGTCGGTAGTGATATACTGATGGTTACATAAGATAATTAGTATTGGCGTTGATTAGTACACTGACATCAGTCAGCAGTAGGAATCAGGAACCATTGCTAAGGTTTAAGTCCTTGTTAAGGTTCCTGTCTCTCCTGGTTATTGATGTATTAAACTTCCTTTAATGGAATAAATTAGAGAAATTAATTATTTATTATACATATCGTGGCAAAAATAACTTTCATGTCGTCATTCGTTCATTCAGTGGAGCAATTTAAATGGTTAATTAAGGAAGAAATCAAGAGAGAGAGAGAGAACTTTTTCTGGTGGATGTTTTATGCAACGGCATTTTTGTCTATAAAGGATGTACTTAATACATCATCTTCTCGAATGTGGTCTAAGAACTCTCTACTCGTATCATTTATCATTTATTAAGCATTCTACTCAAAAATAATTTCAAAGTGGTTATGCTAAAAAGAATAACTTTTCTACCTGCCACTAAGACTTAAAAAAAAAAAAGTCTGGGGCCATCTCCGATAAATAAAGTGTATTTGCTGTATAAACATTTTCATATTAAAGAACCAGAAAGTCGTCTCTTCCCAGCCAACATAAACAAGAAAAACACAAAGTAAATAAAAAAGAAAGGAACCTTTCTCGTAAAGTAAAAACCCATTTCTTGTGCCCTCACATCTTTAATAAGTTGCTTCCTGTGATAGCAAGCGTCCCTTCATTTTTTTTTTCCCAAACAGGAAACTCTCGAGAATATTTTCATTTGTTACAAGGCAGAAACGAACCTCTGAAAAAGATTATTTTTCCTCGACATCGCTTGAGAATTTTCTTTATTGAGTCGTCAGTTGGTCATTGCATCGTTTTTTATCGTTATCTGTCGTAGGTATAGTCGAGTTTTTGTGTTATTATTTTTTTTTTTTTATATTTTTGCTTATCCTGTTATTGGCTGTTTTATTCGTTTCTATCGTTGACATTCGTCCATTCTTTCTGGTTGTTTTTTCACCTTTTTGCTTATCCCGTTATTGGCTGTTTCATTTCGTTTCTATCGTTAAAATTCATTCATTCTTTCTGGTTGTTTTTGTACGGTTAATCTTTCTCATTTACTTCTGCTCACAACCACCAATCAAAAACTTTATTTAATATGGCAGGAAATCAGTTAATGATGTACTTAAAAATGCCTTTGCTCTTACTAAGAATGGACTGTTTATTAAATCGCAGCAGTCCTATATTAATGTATCAATTATTAATGCCTGGATAGGTAATCCTCGAACTAGCATGACCAGCGAAGAAGTACCTCTCTCTCTCTCTCTCTCTCTCTCTTGATCAGTGAAGTTAAGAAATATTTAGCCTTATTACTCGGAAAGGTGACCCCCAGTGAATGCCAGATATCTCTGGTACACAAGCTTAGTTAGACGCTTTACAGAGGCAGGGGCGGTGGGCTAACTACTTCATTCCCGAAAAATCAAAGCGCCCCTCCCCCTCCCCACTCCCCCAACGCATGCTGACTCAAAGGTCATAGGAAAGAGTGATGACAAAGTTACCGAAACTTGCAACAGAAGCTGACCTTAGGAGTCTGGTGTGAGCAGCAGTGGATCACACTGAGGGCCGTAAAAATCAAGGGACCGGATCAAGCTTTGTTGAAGATGGCGATTTGGCGCTAATATCGTGATGAGATTAATGACATTTGTTGGATTTCCTATGAATTTTATCAGAAAAGCGGACGTGTTACATTGAGAAAGTAGAATAAAGTTTTGTTTTTTTTATTATTATTATTATTTATTATTATTATTATTATTATTATTATTATTATTTATTATTATTATTTGTATTATTATTATTATTATTATTATTATTATTTGTACGCTCGTCTTCTGAGCTTATGATGAATTCCTGTATATCATACATACATATATATATATATATATATATATATATATATATATATATATATATATATATATATATATATATATATATATATATATATATATATATATAAGATAATGGAGTTTCGTATGTTCAGACTGCACATATGGAGAGAGAGGAGAGAGAGAGAGAGAGAGAGAGAGAGAGAGAGAGAGAGAGAGAGAGAGAGAGAGAGAGAGAGAGAGGCGGAAGGGGCACACTGTATTCTACTCCTTACAAACTGATGTTGTTTCTGCCTAAGTTTTGTGAAATGGAATTAGTGTAGGTACTGTCTGAATGTTATTCTCCTGTGACCTCTCCAGAATTGATTATCTTGATGTCCAGCAGTGTTGATTTAGCCACGCAAATACCCCTAATCCTGATTCCCGGAATGTATCTGACATCCTATTCCTTCTTATAGTAACCCAAATCACGAATACGGAATAATCTCCTTCCGACATTTACGGCCGGGAAACTTTACGACGATCTTCATTTATTCTCTTTATTCCTCTTTACTCGTTTGCGAGACCGGAATGCTGCAGCTGAAATCCTCATTTATCGATCTCGTAAGTCCTGTTTATTCGGTCTGGCAAAAGGTTGCTTGGAATAGCCCCATAACTCCGGTATTGCAAGATATGACACGAATCTCACCCAATGCATTGTAACTTTTACTAAGGTCTAGTAACTTTACTTTTACCACGTGGCCATTTTAGGTGGCGAAATTTCGAATCTGCTAATGTTGCGTTTTTATCCCAGCTGGATAATTTCAAAAGATTACACGTGTTAAGTGATGTGTCATTTTATCTTGCGTTTAGTTTTTGCATCTAACACGGGACGTTTTATCATCATTCCAAATAATGTCTGAAAATCGTGCCGAATTAAAATGGTTTGCTTTTGGAAATATTTTCACAGTTAACGTTGCCATTTCTCTGCTTTTAAATGAGAAACTTGTCGCATCATTTATACTGATTTATTCTAACAAGTGAAATAGCTGTTTTTTCCATTCACAGGAGAAATTCTTAATTAACCTTTAAACCACCCGCCCCCAAGCCCGTTGTTGTTTGTTTCCGTCAAAGCATTTAGAAAAGGATTTCATATATCTTGTTACATTAAGTAAAAAAAAAAACCGTGGTCTTCAATTCAAGAATATGACAGAAGACAATTCAATTATATATATATATATATATATATATATATATATATATATATATATATATATATATATATATATATATATATATATATATATATATATATATATATATATTATATATGAATGTATGTATGTATGTATGTATGTACGTATGCATGCATGTATGTATGTATGTACATATGTCTCAACTCGAACATCCAAATTTTCTGGGTATGGTTTAATAGATTTGTTACTAAGTTATTAGAAAACGATGAACAAAACGGGAATGAACGAGTAATTTCCCGTTACAAAGTGTTATTTTATTTTGGATCCAATTATCTACTGTTACTTTTCGTCCCGAAGTTAGTTTTTCTCATTTTCACACGATAGATTCCTGTACTATGAAATTTCGCTCAGCTTGTTCCATACAATAATAATAATAATAATAATAATAATAATAATAATAATAATAATAATAATAATAATAATAATAATAATAATAATAATTTTTGCAATAAAAATCCGCAATTATACATTTTTTCTCATTTTCGCACGATAGATTCCTGTACTATGAGAGTGCGCTCAGCTTGTTCCATATAATAATAATAATAATAATAATAATATTTTTTTGCAATAAAAACCGCAATTATATAGTAAACTATTTTATAGTATAAGATACAAAAGTTGCTTTTGTATTTTACATAGAAATATAGTTTACTATATCATTGTGGATTTTTATTCCATACTGTTTTTCACGAGATTGTGGATTTCTTAGGAATAATAATAATAATAATAATAATAATAATAATAATAATAATAATAATAATAATAATAATAATAATAATGAAGTACATTATCATTTTTACCTTTTAACATCCCGAAGATTTTATCTAGAATTTTAAAAAATCATAATATTTTCGTCGCTTATTTGGAGTTGGATCGGAGAACGTAAAGAAGGAACTCTGCTCTCCGCGAGATACTTCCAGCGCAAATACTTGGTGGAGTCGAGATTGCGTTTCCTCACAGGATGAATGCAACACTCTGGCAATTGCGAATCGGAGTGACTGCAAGCTCTTTGAACTGGGAGAGGGAGGGGGAGCCGGTAACCGGTTCCTCGTTGCTTGCAACATTGTTGATCGGCTTACCTGCGATGTCTGAGTCGTGCAGAGAGATATGTGGTTAGTGAGGGCGGACTGACAGACGAAAATGACAGAAATGAATTAAAAGAAATTTGGGAGTGACAAATGTTACAAATGCTTGGGAATTCTGTATAAATTCTCTCTCTCTCTCTCTCTCTCTTCTCTCTCTCTCTCTCTCTCTCTCTCTCTCTCTCTCTCTCTCTCTTTGAGTAAAATATATATATATATATATATATATATATATATATATATATATATATATATATATTATATATATATATATATATATATATATATATATATATATACATCATGAAGGAAGCAGCAGGGAAAGGCATCCTCATCATCTACAGTTTATTTTCAATGCCGACGTTTTGACGAATTCCAAGTCGCATTTTTTTATAAAATATAATATAATTTTGAACATCAATAACAAATTAATGCAATGACAACAGCTCTTTCTGTAGTAAAATATTTAAAAACAAAACACATTCCAATAAGTAAAAGGAGTTCACTAAAATCTTAAAACAACCTACCTATATGAAGGAAAGAACAAGACTAATATAAATAAGTAAAAACAGAGTGAGGAAAACCAGTTGCCCAAACTAGGCTATAAATAATTTCACTGAGGACGATTGAGTATTTAACGACGGTACAGTCTTCTTGATAATTATGGATTCACAGGTGTGTATAGAAAAAATACATTTACTGGTTTGGGAATGAATTTTTATAGTTCGTGTTTCTTTAATTTTAAACTGAACTCTGTTTTAACCTCCTCCATAGGGCTTATACCCACTCGTCAAATTGGATGAGTTTCCACGATGAGATATCCTTTTTACTGAAATATTTCAATAATAATTGTTTTCCATCACGACTCTTTTTCAGATCCCTAAATAAACTGCTACTACAGAAAATGACTCCGGCAACACCTGAATCGACTGTGCTGAAACTGAAGATGTACGCAAGTTTCCCTTTCGTGCATGATGATACTTTTAGGAAAAAATGCACAGCCATTATTCAAAAGAGTTTTCCAGCCTTAAATCTGAAAATCATTTTGAAAAATCCTTTAACAATAGGGTCTCTGTTCAGAGTCAAAGACCGGCTCAGTCCTCTGCTTTCGTCCAGCGTTGTTTACAAGTATACTTGCCCGGGATGTGATCACGGGATATTGTGGGATGCACGAGGAGGCTGTTGAAGGTCCGCATAGATTCACAGGGGCATAAGTCATAGAACAGGTAGCAGGTTATCTAATCCTGAGCAATCAAATATACGAAATCATTCAAAATTATGTAAAACTTATATTGACAGCAAGGATTTTTCCATCTTAGGCCAAGTGCAGAACAACAACGACTTAACCATCCTAGAATCCATAATTATCAAGAAGACTGTACCGTCGTTAAATACTCAATCGTCCTCAGTGAAATTGTTTATAGCCTAGTTTGGGCAACTGGTTTTCCTCACTCTGTTTTACTTATTTATATTAGTCTTGTTCTTTCCTTCATATAGGTAGGTTGTTTTAAGATTTTAGTGAACTCCTTTTACTTAGTGGAATGTGTTTTGTTTTTAAATATTTTTACTACAGAAAGAGCTGTTGTCATTGCATTAATTTGTTATTGATGGGGCAAATTATATTATATTTTATAGCCTTGAAAATGCGACTTGGAATTCGTCAGAAACGTCGGCATTGAAAATAAACTGTAGATGATGAGGATGCCTTTCCCTGCTGACTTCCTTTGTGATGTATACTTCTGAGCCTCAGAATTATAAAGATATATATATATATATATTATATATATATATATATATATATATATATATATATATATATATATATATATATATATATATATATATATATATATATATATATATATATGTATATATATATGTGTGTGTATGTATGTATGTATGTATGTATGGATGTATATATATATATATATATATATATATATATATATATATATATATATATATATATATATATATATATATACATAAACGCATGTAGATGTATACATACGTGTTTTGTCAGGATTATTTAATCAATATCTCATCAAAATCTCTATATTAGATGAGACGTCTTTCAGTCACTTCTTTTTTATATTTACTCTGACGGAGTTCCATCCACGTTTGATTTTAATGGCTAGTGATTTGCAGTGAAGCTTATGGAATAAATTCCTTAGATGCCTTTGGATGGACGATGGACCTAATAAAACTGTTGGTATCACTAGAATACCGCCATCTTTGAGACGGTGGGGTTTCCCTGATGAAGACTTTTTGATTTACGTCATTTGGCTTTAGAAATGTCATAATGCATTTGGGAAGCTGTGTTGTTTATTAAACAAAATATTAATATTTAGCGTGGTTAAATATTGATAAGTGGTTACTCGAGATTAGATCGACTGATGGATTCTAATCGAAAAAGTCAACTGGGTTAGTGGAACATAGTTTGGTGCCGAAGAAAAGATAGGTATTATGGCTTTTGGAATGAACACAGTGGATTAAACGTTGTTTATAGTTTCAGATTTTGTTTATATCATTACGATTACTGTGTGGTGGAGACAGTTGATGTCCTTAACTGCCTTAAAGTCCACCTATAATTGTCTGAGTTGACAGAGTCACTGTCAGAAAGATTGGGAGATTTTTAAGCAACAGTTGCAACTTGTTACAGTATGCGTAATATGTGTTGTTCATCTGTAGCTGTTAGATTTTATGGTTATGATTTATTCTGTTATATAATGGAGCATGATTTGCATCCGGGTTAAGCCTGCTATTTTATTTTCTTAACATTAACAAAAATCGTCGAGTGATTTGGACGACTTTATCCACCCCGCTGGGTGGAATAGTTTATTAGATATTCTCTCTCTCTCTCTCTCTCTCTCTCTCTCTCTCTCTCTCTCTCTCTCTCTCTCTCTCTCTCTCTCAATGCACTGGACAGTGAGTCTTCCTTTTGACCACGAAAGCGAATTCTACAGGAATTCTGCGCGCTGGAGTGCTCTCGTCTCTGGAATGGGAATGGCGTTGGAACCGGTAATTCCAAAGGTGTATAGAATCAGAATAGCGCAACACTGGCTCGAGGGAGATTCTGGTCTTTGAGGAAGTTTCGGCTGTCCATTCAGGGATTTCGCGAGCAAATGGAATGGGAGGAAAATATGAATTATTCATTTTGACAGTTCCCTCATTCTCTTATGTTGTGGTCTAGATTTTATTATTATTGCTCTTGTTGTTCCTGGATTTGTACCGTTTAAAAATTTTATTTGTCGGAGGAATTCTATTGATGTATATGTTTAATTATTTGTGTGTGAATGTATACAGAGAGAGAGAGAGAGAGAGAGAGAGAGAGAGAGAGAGAGAGAGAGAGAGAGAGCTAATGGAATGGGGGGAAATATGAATTTTCATTGCGACAATTCCCTCATTCTCGTATGTCGTAGTCTAGATGTTATTATCGCTTTTGTTGTACCTGGATTTTTATCGTTTATATATATATTATATATATATATATATATATATATATATATATATATATATATATATATATATATATATATATATATATATATATATATATATATATAATGTGTGTGTGTGTGTATGTGTGTGTGTATATTTTCTGTGTGAATGAATACAAAAGATGAGAGAGAACTGATAATAACCCTCTCAGGATACATAAAAAAAATCCTCTGCTTTTTAATCATTCAAAGTATTCTTTACCCCCAACATGCCTTATTTTTCTCCATCACATTGCTGAGCTTCACAGCTCTACAAAGCTCATCACTCATTACCAGCCGCTGCTCCATCTTCCGCTCTACCCTTCCTCAAATCCGGCAATTATTACGTATGCAGTTCCACGTTTTTAAATTAATAATTTCAATTTTTACTTATATTCATCTGGTTGGGTGGCAAATGGACAGTCTATTCTTTGGAAGCGTCCCTGGCGTGTTAATTGTGTTCCCAATATCCGGCTTTAGAGCAAACAAGGAGCCAGTTCAAGAGCGGCTGGATCAAGGGATCTGTATTATCTGAGAATGAGTATACGGTATATTATTATTATTATTATTAGTATTATTATTATTATTATTATTATTATTATTATTATTATTATTATTATTATTCATAAGATGAACCCTATTCATATGGAACAAGCCCCCAGGGGCCACTGACTTGAAATTGAAGCTTCCAAAGAATATTAAGGTGTTCATTAGGAAGAAGTAAGAGGAAGTAAGAGGGGGTAAAGGGAATACATAAAGAGGAGATCCCACTTACTAAAAAAGAAAAAAATAAATTAATAAATTCATAAATAGATAAAAATGCATCAGAATGAAAGGAGAACAGTATTAGGGCAGCAATGCATTGCATTTTGGCTTGAACTTCTTGAAGTTCCAATTGTACGACTTCCTCTTACGCATAACAAGAACGAAAATTATAAATAGATTTCATGGAAAGGCATAATTATCAGAATTCAAATCTGTATAAAATATATTTATGCAAGTATGAATCAAAGAATTTATGATTATACGGTAACAAAGATTGAATTAAAAAAACATGAAAACCTTACAATTAATTTACATTTACGAAAACTTCAGTTGTAAATCAAAAATTAAAAAAAAGGCCTTTGCAGTACATACATATAT
>NC_089796.1:7573748-7616248 GCF_040412425.1 Macrobrachium rosenbergii | reverse complement strand
ACACTGCTTGCTGAGTAACTACTGTAAATATTTCATTTGTGATCACTCTTGATTCTCGGAAACTCTCAGGTTTCTCCAACACCATTTTTTTCCTCAGGTAATGAGGCTGAAAGGAGAGAAGTCACTTCCTCTTTCTTCTTTTCGCTTCGAGATGTTCCCTAAAATTTGACCGAATGATCCTAATGAACTTGGAGGAAAGTTGGATTACTCCGCCAAGGGGTGATTCAGTTTTTTGTTTTCTGTAAAAGAAAACTATTGAGATGGCTTTGTCTGTCCGTCCGCACTTTTTCTGTCCACCCTCAGATCTTAAAAACTTGGTATGTTGATCAATCACCCTCCATTCATCAAACATACCAAATTGCTGCCCTTTAGCATCAGTAGTTTTTATTTTATTTAAGGTTAAAGTTAGCCATAATTGTGCCTCTGGCAACGATATAGGATAGGCCACCACCGACCCGTGGTTAAAGTTTCATGGGCCGCACCGAGACCACCGAAAGATAGATCAATTTTCGGCGGCCTTGATCATACGCTGTAGCGGCTGTACAGAAAACTCGATTGAGCCGAAGAACCTTCGGCCCATTTTTTACTTGTTGGCAGTGGTCCGGATTTGGATTTTGGTGTATTAAAGATTTTATTCTTAATATAAAATTAAGCTGGAAAGATTCTTTCGTGATTATTTGTAATCTATCATTATAACTATGCACTTCATGCATATGCCAAAAATATCACTTAAATTTAAATCAGTTTTCGATTCCTTTTGGATATCCTTATTAAATATCTATAAATTTATATAGTTGATAACTTATTATTTTGAAAAGCTTAGTAACTTATTTATAGAATACTCAAGATGTATACTTTAATGTGATCATTTTTCTGTATAAACTTCACAGAATGAATTTCTAAATATACTATCCATCAAATATTATTCTGAAAAGTAATCTTCATCATATAGATAAAAAGATATAGATAAATAGGCAAAACAAAAGGATGGACAGATAGGTTTATTGTTCTCTCTCTCTCTCTCTCTCTCTCTCTCTCTCTCTCTCTCTCTCTCTCTCTCTCTCTCTCTCTCTGTTCATCGGGCACACATTCAGTGTTTGCTGCTGAATATGAAATAGGAACCTTTCAGTTTTCATTTACCTTTTGGATGTGGCCGTTGGCGGTCCACCCCTTTGAAAGCGCGCTTGCACGCACATGCGCGCGTGCTTACACTGTTACACTGCGGTTTCATGTTTACCAAATACCCGTTGAATTACATCCGGATGATATGATCCCGTCTCATTGTTTGCTGAGGCATAATGCGACATTTTGGAAAAGGAGGCAGGTGGAAACCCTTTGATCTCTCTCTCTCTCTCTCTCTCTCTCTCTCTCTCTCTCTCTCTCTCTCTCTCTATATATATATATATATATATATATATATATATATATATATATATATATATATATATATATATATATGGACACGTGCATCTACTGTGATTTTTAAGCGTTTGTGTATATATATATATATGTATTTATATATACATATGTATGTATGTATGTATGTATATATATGTATATTTATATATATGTGTGTGTGTGTGTCTGTGTATGTGTGTATGTAGGTGTACGGGCATGGCGACTCCTTCGCCCACCTTTTATTCGATGCAATTAGTCAAATTTTGAGCAGTGTCTGTGTTGCAGCGCTTGAATCACGTTTCTAGGTCCGAGGAATCCCCCAGACAACTGTCCACCAGTCCACCAACCCGTAGACAGGTACCAGCATCTGCCGGAATCAAGATATAATGGCGTGGGGGCAGCGTGAAGACTTATTCAAACTGTGATGACTTATTCAAAACTATATATAGGTTGTATATATATATATATATATATATATATATATATATATATATATATATATATATATATATATATAGTTCACTGATATATTTCGCGCGAGATATACCTACTCTCTTCACGACCAAATTTTTTTTCGAATCCCGGGCGTTTAAGTTTGGTTCGAAAATGCTGCACAGGAAATCTGCCCCGTTCATGGGCGTCACTCGCTTTTTCTGGGCATAAAGAACGCGTTCTATTTTCAGGGAAATCCGAGGAAATTACTGCAAGGGTTGCAGAGGGAATTGCTCTCGCGGCGAATGAAAGAGGAAATGAGCGTTATTTTGCGTTATTTGATTGTCGTTGTGTTGGAGAGAGTAAGGCAAAGAGGGGGATTCGGAAGTACGGTACTTTCCTCTGTCCCTGTGGCGTACCCATGCGGACAAGAGAGAGAGAGAGAGAGAGAGAGAGAGAGAGAGAGAGAGAGAGAGAGAGAGCGAAACTGTACGTGAGCCATTCCAGTTTAAAACTGTTTTATGGAAATTGTTGCCAACTAATAGCAAGTCATTTTAGGATAATGCTGTTGTGCCTTAGACCCTTGTTTACTCTTGTTGTGACCCACCATGGTCTTCTAACCATCAGATTACATAATTCATTGATTTAGTTAGCAAGGGCACAATGGATTATGCATAAATGGGACTTACAATCCATTCACACCCTCTCAAGTATATCTGGTAGAAATATTACATATATATGAGGGTGAGGTTGGGTGAACGGGTGAGACTTTTGAAATGTGTAATCTGATTTCCTCTTAAAAGTGGCTCTAATGTTAGCAATGCAAGAAAATGAGTAAAGTAAAGACTTAGCAATGCAAGACATTCATAAATAAAAATTAGTAAAGTCCATCAAAAGACATTTTCTTCCCTAACTGTATCGTGTTTTTGTATATTCATTCGTTAGCAGCATTCATAATAATAGTAAATAATCTTTTCAATAAATGTTCTTAATTGTGTCCATCAGATCAAAACTGGTTCTGGTTCTGGCAAAACAGTTTTTCTCCTAACGAGTATTCTTGAATACATTTTTACTTTTATTTTTACTTTCATTATATCAATACAATTTTTCTCAGTTATTATTTAACAGTTTTTCATTTAATTTAAACACCTAACCCCTTAACCTCCCAAATGATCCTTACTATTTCATTTAACTTTAGTACTCCTCCTTTTTAGACTTTTAACTGGTGCCGTTGTTTTCTGGGTTTGTCCTTTATTTTCATGGATGTAGTTTTCTGTTGGAAGAATTTTTGTAAGGTTTTAATGAACAAATGTTCCTGCTCTATTTCAGTTATGAATAACTTTCAGGTATATTCAGCCTGGTTTTCATTATTAAGCATGCATTTGTCTCTAGTTCCCTTAGAAAATTAACATTTTTATTCTTCTTTTCAAAATGTCATTGTTCCTAGATTTTCTCTTAATTTCCTGGGATTTTCCCATTCCATTTATATCTATTGTTGCCTTTTGTCCAGCACAGCCCGTAGGCTCTTAACTGGTCTTTTACTATTTCTTTGATTAGCCTTTTCTGTCTGAATTTATAATATTGTTCATTATTTTCTTGTATTCAACGACTTGTCATCATTTGCCGGACTCCGCTAAAATTTTCCTGTTAATTATTTTGTGTTTTGCTTTGTACTGTTGTTGCTCCAAAGGCTTGAAATGTTGGGAACTGTTTTGCCTATTCTAATGTCATATTTCCTACTTTCTTTACTTCCATATTTTTTATAGACATGGTCGCTTCTTGTTTCAGCAGTTGCGTTTCTTGTAACGACTTGTAATCATTTGATCGTTTTCCTAATTATTTGTGTTTTGCTTTGTACTGGAAAGGCTTGAAAGAATGTTGCCTATTCATCACTTACATTTTTATAGACATGGTCGGTTTCACAGCAGTTTCATGTATTGCGATAGTTTCAGAACTGGCGTTAGTGAATGGACGAAGGAAAACTTGAGAAAACAATCGCTTTCCGGCCCTATCTGTTTAGGACGAAAAATATGGTATTTGATACCGGAGATGCCCATATTCCATGTTGAGTTAAAGTTGAGTGGTTGCTTAACAATGTGTTGTGCTTTCAATAGTCAAATATGACATATCTGCTGGATATCACTATCTGCAAAATTTTCGTGGACTACAGCTGGTGTGTCGGCTTTCGTCGTTGTGTAAATATGAATTTTCATTCATGATAACCAGGTAAATAGTTACATTCCTTTTTATACTAAGGAAAAAGAGTTTTCTTGCTCAATACATAGGTTGGTATGCTTAAATATTCATCACGCAAGTTGGGTTAGGCTAGGTTTTGTAGGTGTAGGCTAAGGTTTGTGTTGGTACTGACTTTTCCTCAAACAGCAAATGACTATATTCTCAAACTATATAGGGAATATTAAAGAGAAATACATTTTATAACTAGGTTCCATTATCCTTTTGCTTGTGCTATGGTAGTCCGATATTGTTTCTTGATGATTCTGTGATGTTTTGGCCCTGGACAAAGCAACAGTACTGTACACTACTTTTACTGGGCGTCAAAACAACATTATGACGAGAGTTACAGTTAACTGGATTAGGTGTGTGGCATGTTTTATATATTTTGATACTTCTTTTTATATGAGTATTCTCACATTCTCTCAGCCCACAAATAGAATTGATAAATATTGCAATCAATTGCAATTATTTTTACCTTTTGTTTTTGTTTAAAAACCTGTTTATTTTCGTATTTCCTTGCACAGCCTGTCAACGAGTTCAGAGTGGTAGGATAAGACAGGGGTTAGGTTAGGCATGAATTATATAAGGTGGAGAAGGCATTTTTGCCATTAATACAATCTTCAATCTTTTATATATTCATAAAATGCATGAGTTATTAAATATATTTCGCAAAGATTTCATAAATGAATGAGTTATTGAAAATATATCACATTAAGGTTTTTATCGTATTAGTGTTGAAGCGCAAGCATAGAGAGGTAGCCCTGCAGTAGTTTAAGACAAATTTGGGTTCCTGTCCTGCACAGTAGTTATAGATTAGATCTGTGTGGTTTCAAATCACTCCGTGACTTTTTCTGTTTGTGTCAGTAAGTTAATCCTTTTCCCATATCTGTCAAAGAAGTTATTATGGCGTACTGCGCCGAAAACCAAGAGAAAACGTTGAATTTTAACTCAGGTCTGTACTGTGATGTATGTATAGTTTTAATTAACTGGAAGTCATGGGTACCTGGACAGAATACCCTGTCTTAGGCAAAACGAGTTCGGGCATTGCAGTGTTATTTTGCTCTGGAAATGAGGAATGGGAATACTCGTATTCATTAATTACCTTCGTTGTTTTTGCTCTTGACTTATTTCTTGTGTGCTTTTGGTACAATCTCCATCAAATTATGAGTCTTATGACTGGAAAATTGCTTTAAATGTTACTTCAGATTCCTTCAACTCTCATTTATGAGGTAGCACAAATGTATTCATTGTTTCACTGACTTTTTAATCTGCAAATAAGCATTGATACAAATATACACATGTATACAAATTACTATTAGTACAATCATTGCGTTATTGTCTTCAGTTAATGAGGAAATGAGAATTCCTAAAAGCTACAATAGTATTTCTGACCTTGCTCTGCAAACGCCACTTATGTAGGCACCACTGTTATCCCTGCCAAGTTGAGCTCTCCCTGAGGGGTTGGGAAAAGAAGTAATAGACAGAATATGCAGAAACAGAAAGTCGATATCCTGTATACTGATGGTTGGTTTACTCTCGTGGAGATGTTGTGGTATGGAGTTGTAGATGGGATGATTAAACTACAAAACCTAAGAGAGCCCGAAAAGTCGGTTAGAGGAGTACAATTTATTTCTTAATCATTTTTCAGGCTAGGTTTTGCTGGAGTTCATGTTCAATGTTATATGTTCTCTTAGCTTCATTGTTGCCTAATCCATCAGAACAAATGTCTATCCTGGTTATGACTAATTATAAAGGAAAATTTACTAAATTAGACTGTATGCAACATGTAGTAAAGTGTAGGGATGTTTTTAGATAATAGTAACCAACCACCTAGGCAGCCTCTAGTAGAGAGGTAAAGACGTAACACGGAATAAGCCATTTCACCCTTGCCTCAGGACCCCGTGGGAGGTTAGCGCCGTCAGAGTACGTACATGACGTGGTGCACTGCCAGTATTATTTAAGATTCTTTGCAGCGTGCCTTCGGCCCCTAGCTGCAACTCCTTTCGTTCCTTTTACTGTAGTTCCTTTCATATTCTTTCTTCCATCCTACTTTCCACCCTCTCCTAACAGTTGATTCATAGTGCAACTGCCAGGTTTTCCTCCTGTTTCACATTCTATGAGGTCATTCAGCGCTGAATGACTTCATAGATCCCAGCACTTGGCCTTTGGCCTAAATTCTATATTCTGTTCTATTCTTACCTCAGGGTGGTCGTCTGAAGGTATTCAAATAAAGGCATTAATATACGGATTCCTTTAACAGCATGCGAAGTAAAACCTAAGCCCTTCCAGTATTATCCTTTTTCTTTCCAGAGACCTACAGAGATTGAACGAAAACCCTGGTACCGACTTTGAGTTTACAAAAACGTGCTAAATTTTTTTATACCTTCTCTAAGGGCATTTAGTGATACCTGAAAATTACAGACAGAGTGGACGTGTGAACAGTGTCAGAACCAGCAAAGATTAGTATTAACACTAACATTGTAGTATTTTAAAATGTTTGTTGTCTGTTTATTTGTTCTTGCTGTAAGACCACTTTGTTTGAGACCATGTTCCTGAGGACCGACGTGGCTGTAAATTGTAGACACGATAGTAATAAAAATGGTCAGTTATCTTAGGGGTTTTTAGCTATTTCATCATAAATGAAATCAGATAAAAACCAAAAGCTGTATTTAAATGTTGTTCATTCTTTTTACAGGTGCTGAAATCAACTTTAACCGTCCAAAGGTTTGCAAACGAGAGAGAGGAGATGCATCTTTGGACGAATTTGTCAACAACCATCGATTGACAGTAAAGTGTTTGTGAAAATATGTAAGTTTCTGCCAAATTGTCTTTTGTCGCATGAATGCAGAACAAAAGGGGAACAACAATTTTCACTTATCAAATAAATCATTAGATTTTTTTCTTATGGACTGAAAGGGCATGGCATCTGAATTATTTTGAGGAGTTCTCTGATTAAGTTTAATTTTTTTAACTGACCAAAATTTCTTATTACAGAGTGTGAAAAGAGACACAGTGACATGATCCGGCAAAAATATCATGGAGCACACACTGAATTGTTCTCATTAGACGAAAAACTTTGTTCCAAGTCACTTTATGCGTTTTTAGGACGTTGGTTTTGTTTCTGTATATATTCTGTATCGATACTTGTTTCCTTTTTTTTCTTTTTCTCGTTGCTCTTCATTTCATCCTAAAACTGAGTGTCTAATCATTTTAAACGGTCATATGATATTGTATTTGGTTAATTCATAAGAAAATCATTTGAATCAAGAAACGTTATTTAGCGTGATAATTTAAATTTATCATTTAGTACAGGGCTTTCTCTTTAAAGAACGGGTTTAGATATAATGCTTGTTTGGGGATTGATCGACTGATTTGTCAATAAGTTCTTTGCAGCCCCAGTAAGGCAAGAGTATGTTCACTTACATTTTTCATGATAAGTTTTGAGAACAGATTTAAAAATAAAAATATTTTATATAAAAAATTGGTCAGCTTTTCAAAAAACAGTTGTTCTAGTTCGTATTACGTTTATCTTAATCTAGTTATTTATTTGTTTTTGTTTTGTAATAGTTATCGTGTGTTTTTATTTACAACTTTACATGTTTTTATATAATTTCCAGGATATTCAAAAAATTACTTTAGAACGGCCACTGGAGGAAAAACGATTTTATGGTCGAAGACAAAGATGAAATGCCAGTTCACTAATGTTGGTGGATGTTCTCAGTTGAAGGACGAAATATGAAGATACATTAGTTTCGAATAACTTAATTAGTTTCGTTTAAGATCTTAACGAAGTTTTTTTTTTTTGCAGGTTTTAGACAGTAGATTGTAATCATCTTTCATTACGTTTGTATCACTTTTAGCTAGAGATGAAATAATCGAAGTAAAGTAAAATATTTTCAAAATTTCCCATGGTATTAGCGTGATAGTTATTTCTTGATTTGTCTCTTTAATGAATCTTTGAAACAGTGTTGTCCTTTATGTTTAATGTCTACATTTTCAGGATAAGATTTAAAGATAATTTAAATTGAGCCTTTCCACCTCCGTTCTAGTTCATATTAATTTATCTTAAAATCTTGTGTTTTTTGTTCTCTTTGAACTTAATACTATATTTGCAGCTGATATACATTTTTACAACTGTTCTGAGTTTTAGTTTTTGTAAAAGAAAACTGCCTCCCCACTTTATTTTGTCCGTACTTTTTCTGTAGTCTCAGATCTTAAAAACTACTCCCAGGAGTTTGGTATGTTGATCTGATCCAGTCCAATCAACAGAGACCAAATAAAGTTGTATCAGTAGTTTTTATTTTATTTCTATTAATTTTGTTCATCTAGCAACCTAGGGAACCAGGCCGTGGCTTGAGCTTCATGGGGCAAGGCTCTACAGCATTATACACTGTACAGCCGATTTGACAGGCTTCTTTTTTTTCTGTGTTTATCATCCAAAAATTTTTCAGGTTGATGCTTGAGTGTTTTGAGGATCCTGATGTATGGTTTAGTGTTCTAATCTTTAGAGACCAAAGACGTTGCAAATAAGGGTTTAAGATAATGTTTGTCTTTTTAGTGAAAAAAAAATTCATTTCTTTGATGACTTTATATATATATGCCTTTCTTCATGGAGAGAAGATATATATGATTATCTTTAATAGACTAACTAATATATATATAATATTTTGCTCATCTCAATTTACATATATATTATTAATTTTTATGCTTGATGTTTCTTGTTCATTAAAATAGACTAGAGGGTTGTTTTTTTTTTTTTTTTTTTTTTTTTTTTTTTCAAAACGTTAAATTATATTGTTTATCACTGAGTAGAGTAGTTATTTTACATCCAGTGTATCGAAGACTACAGTCATTTTGGTGATTTATTGTTTTTTTAACAACCTAGGGGCCAGAAGGTTGACTGATTTAAGATACATTACAGTGCTGTTATCTAGTCCTGTTTTCTTTTCATCATCCAAAATATTTTTTGCCTTTAATTTTACTGAGGTTTTCAATACATTTGAAATCATTCGGTTCATGGTAGATTTATGTCTGTGTCAACAAATATGTTATAAGAGGCCTTTTATTTACATAAATATACTTCCATAAATTTAGAGTTCTTGTACCATACAAAGAGACTAAACATGAAAAATATCAAGTCCTGTATATTATATTTACACTAGTTGGTCCTAAGGTATTTTACATATAAATGAAACAAGTTTCAATTTATATTTCAACATTTGTCCACAAGTTTCTTTGTTAAACCTCACTATTAGGTCCTATGACTTTGTTCGAATATTAGCCAAATGCAGTACCGTTGTTTGTCCATGGTTGCTAAACATCTTCAAGTTCATTATTTAGGAGAGAAGACCGCGCAAAATGTTATTTTTTCTCATTGCCATTCTAATGAGTTCGTGGATGACTGATTTTCCTGTGTCTCACTTTGTAGCCCATATATTATTTTGGGGGAGGGGGGGCGAACCAGTATTTCATGTGATTATAAGCCTGCTTTTAATCAGTTCTTCCTATTCAATAACATCGTTTTCATTTTCGTGTTAGTACCAACTATGTTTTGTTTTACATTTGAAATAAAAGTTCGTTCTCTTGTTTGAAAAGACTTTGTAATGATAATATGAACTAGTTTATATCATATACCTGCATAAATGTAACAAAGTAATAATATCATGTTTTTGTATGTACCAAAGATAGATGATAATATATTTGCTTTGTATTTAAATGAATGAGCGCATTTGTATTTGAAATTGCTAAATTTAGCTATGTAAATCTGTGCATAATTATAATTTGAATTGTTCATTGTTGTTAATCAAGAAATCTTTGTCCAACAGATGGAACTGGAAAGAAATAAAGAGAATATTGACATTGCTATGTGCCACATGAGGCCTCCAAGACGATGGTTCGGGATCCCAGAATCTATTTCCGAGAGAAGAGTTTCAGCTGAGATGGATTTTTTTCTCCTGCAACAACGCTTCTCGGGAGTCTCCGTCTGTGGTGAGTTCTTTGGGGTTTCTGGGGTTTCTTTGGTCATCTGTTGAAAGAATTTAGTCAGTTTTCCTAGATGTCATAAGGCTCAGCTCAGCTTAACACTTGTGAAGAAACCATTTCCACCCTTGCATCTCCCATAGTGACCACGTAGCTGGTTCAGGTGGATAAGTTCAAATGCAGTTAAAGAATTGCGTTACATTCTCGGTTTTGTTGAAGCGAAAAGTAATGGACTGAGAATGTTACCAGACATTTAAGAATCGTTAATTTATAGAAGTTTTCTTTTAAGCATTCAAAATCTGACTTATGCATTACTGATATCCTTTGCTGATTTAACTTTGATAGTAATTTCAGTGATCATTAATTAAGGTTTTATTTTACTACGAACACTTAATTATATATATAACTCTTAACAGTTTTCTTGAATCCATGTTAAATTTTGCGGATTTCTTGGCTGCGGAAAATAAAGGTATATCTTATTTTATGATCTTAAAACAAATTCAGTGGAGGCTGAGGAACTAATTAGTGTTTGCATATTAAAAGATTATTTTTTTTATTAAATTAAACCATCTTGTTTTAGACTTGCATTACCATTTTTTTTCAAGTGTAAGAATTGTCTTTGTTAACCAACGTAATGTAAAATATGCGAGCACTGGTGTACCTTTTTCATGTTTTTGTGCAAAACCGATTGCTCATTTTGTGACTTACGGAACTCACAGAAGTTTGGCAAAGCACTTGTAAACACAAGTATAAATGTATTTGGATGTTACTGCTTGGTGTAATTAGAATAAGCATTGACTTGCTGTTCAGTCACTGAGAATAAAAATCTCCTTTCTTTAGCAGTGAGATGACACATGTCTCATATTGACCAGTTATACAGAGATGTTTGAGTACGGTCGATTGGGTGAGGTTGGTTAGGTGATGTTGGTCGTACTGAATCGTCGATGGTCTGTACTGACTGTAGATCCCTTGTATCCCTGTAGGATATTCTGAATAACGCTGTCATCTTGTCTCCATGATTTTGTTCAGGGTTATGTCAAGGAAAGGGATTGAAAGATTCAAGATCTTCGACAAGTTATATTTTTCCAAAGAAGAAAAGTTGTAGTTCTGACTAATCTAATTCAGTGATTTCTTTATGGGATTTAAAAAAAAAAGGTTAAAATTCTCCTTGCTAAATGCATTGGTTAATTTTGGTTTGCATGTTTCAAGTTGAGGTTCCTTTTTTATTAAATATTATGGACCAAGAACATTTAGTCTTGGTGTAAAGCAATGATCTTTTGGTGAAAGTGAGCCTCATTTTCAGTCCGATAAATTCAAATGAAGAAAAATTATTTGCAAGAGAGTCTCACGTTTCAACTATTTTTAATTATCACCAGGAAAAGATTCAAGTAATTGATTTCGTTCCTAAGTAATCAAATCTTTCAGGCAAATTGTGCCGACTGTCAACAAGTGACCACTAATTATTCATTATTCATAATGAGTTGTTTAGTCACAATCAGATATTTAGTCTTGAAAAATCGGTGCAATCATGTTCTGTGAAAAGAAAAAGAAAAATTGCAACATAATTTGAAGAAAGGAAAATGTTTGTTCCTTGGAGTTTTTCATATCACCATAAAAGAAGCAATTTTGCCTGAGCCAACAAGTTAAATACATCATTCCTGAAATGAATGAATACATGAAATTCTTATTCATAATGAAGCTTTCAGTTTAAGAACAACCCTCACAGTGAGCAAACTCAAAGCAAGACTTCTGTAAAAGACAAGAAAAAAAACATGGAAATAAACAGAAAGGAAAATGTTAGAAATACATGATCTACGACAAAGTATGGTGAAAATGAACAATTAAATCCATATTAATAGAAATGAATGAATACATTGAAATTTTAAATAAAGGATGGTGGAGCGTGACTTTATCCTCAAGTTGTTCAAACTCAGACCCAAGACTGGAAGGCCGTGTTGCAGCTGTGCCTAAGAAAGTGGTCAGGTAATAAAATCACAATTTTGGCCCAGGACAAAAAAAAAGTGGAATGCCAGGAAAAAAGTCACAACTGTCCTCAATAAAGTGGAAGGCCAAAAGTACAATATTTCTTAAGGTCATTATCTAATATTTACAGTTTTAACGCACAAAACGTCGCAACATGCAACTGAAAAAATGTCTCTGATATTTGTGTAATTCAGAAAATCTGAATTTTGATTTTCACTGGACTTCTCTACAGAATTTTGATGTTTCTCCCTCAGTATTTGAGCATATGCTAAGATTGGCTTGAGCAAAGAGTGAGGTAATTTTTGTTGCCTTTGTGCAGGATTCCCTCACTCTAGTTATATCTGCTTCTTATGTCTTTGAAATGCCTCAACAACATTTGGATTGTCATATTTGTTCTGCTTTATTTTCTGTGTCCTTTATCTCTAATCAAAATTCTTTTTATTTTGTGTTACTCTTATGACGTTCTCCATTTGGAAACCTGATGCAGTTGTAGTTGTCTAAAGTAATTTTGATTTTTGTGCTCATTCATGTGGAAGAGCAGTTGATTTAACCAGTTCTGTTCCTCTAACCCTCTTGTCATTGTGAAAGGATTACTCTCTCTCTCTCTCTCTCTCTCTCTCTCTCTCTCTCTCTCTCTCTCTCTCTCTCATATAGAGAAATGAATAGCCTTTAACATTATTAGCTTTTCATCATAGCCTGGGTAATCTTCGCATAAGGTCTCCAGATCTGGCTTCCATTTTGGCAAAATTTTCTTTCCAAGTTATTTCAATCTTTTTAATGTAAATGTCATCTGAGGTTCTTGATTTCTTGTAACTGTCCTGAAATTTTTATGAGACATTGGGTAGACTTGGGACAGTTACTGGCTGTTTATCTAAAGGCCTATCATGCAGTCTTTGTCTTGTAAGTGATTGCTTCAAATCTTGGCTTTATGAAAGGGGACTACCATTCCAGTCATCATTCACTAGTTTTTCACAGAATCTTGGGTTCATGCGAAGTGAGGTTGGGGAATTTTTGAAATATAATGAAGCCGGTGTTTCTTGGACAGAAACAGTGTTGCTCAGATGTATGCATAAACGTTCATACTGTTCTTGTATTTTAGAAAATTTCAAGAATTTGTTTGACAATAGTTGGTGTTTCGAGGTAGTTACATGCTCTGTTGTCTCAGACTTTTGCACCTCTACGCATGGATCGTATTTGCCTTGTTGTTTTGATGAACTTGCAAAACTGCTCCTTTAATCAGGTCACATACAGACAGATCACCAGTGATAAGTTAGTTGTTTGTGATAGAAAATAAGTATTTTTGTCGTAATTTTGTAACGTGCATAAAACATTATATATATACTTACTTTCCAAACATCCGCATTTGGTTGTATCTGGATTTTCTTATTTTTTGCAACTGTTTCTTTTTAAGATAATGAATTGAAATAATTACATTGCAGGCACGTCAACAGTCTGATTTTATTCTTCAGTAATTTTACCGAAGGGTTGGAGGTATCTAGATGCAAATATGTTTGCAATTCCAGTAAAATTTAATTGTTAAGGTTTTTCCTTTGGCTGCCAGGAGGTGTTTCATCCAATGCATCCTAGTAGCTCATTTGTCCCCAAACTTATTTCAAACAAGCACACTTCTGCTATAACCTTTGTCAAGTTATAGCTGATGTTACATCATGGGAAACCTTTATGGTCAAAGGTTTTGAGGATTTTAATTTACTGATGCTTCCATTACCATGGGATATTTTGGAATGTTTTTAAATACTAAGAACGTTGTATGTCATGCAAAGTGTTTCTGAATGTATGGTTGTTCTCAGTTGTTGGACCTTAACTCTGTTTTATCTCACGCCAATTTTGTTACATTACTTAATAGTAAAGCAGTTTTAATGGATGTTTGTGTTTTTCACTGAGACTCGAGAAGTTTAATCCATCAGAGGTTTTTGTGGCCAAAGCTCGACTGTTACACTGTAATGGCCTCCAGGTTTAAATAATCGAGATTTTTTGCGGTCTGCACAGGTCTTTGATAGTCAAAATCGAACACAGCCTTCATCAGCAAATCGGATTCTGGGTATTCTTATGATTGTTTTCCAGATGTCATACCCCTTGATAGTTCTATTTAGTAAGAGTTGGTAGTTCTATTTACTCAAACACCTGCCTGTATTAGAGGTTGCAATGATCTATGTATTGTCTTGATAGCTACTAAAACCACTGGGGTTTATTCAACTGTTGGCTGTGCAGTAAATTTTGAATGCTTATGATAGTCTATATAACATGTAATGAAAAGCAAGCACGTTTTCATTTATGTATTTAAACATTAGCCTTACAAAACTTTTACGTAATTTCTAAGTCTTGTATGAACAGCAGTTTGCTCATCGTGTGGGAAATGGCGCAAGTGTATTGTGTATTAATTTTAGAGTAAAAGAAACAGTAATTATTTTATCAGGTAATCCATCTATTTGAGATGAAATGTTATCAACCGTTTTACGGAATCCATTTTACTATTAATGCTTTGGGTTTTCGATAATTTGCATCGTTTAGGGGTAGAGTGGCCGTCAAACTTTGCGACCATCCGGTTTCAAACGATCGAGACAGTAGTTATTTTAGCGCAAAATATTCATTTGATTTCTAAAAGATATGATGACAGTTCATGGAATCCATTTTACTTGCTCTTGAAATGTTTAATGACAAATCATCATTGTCAGTCGTTGCCGAAGCCAGATTTTAATATATGCTGATAAACGAAATTTCTTAAAAGTGTCGTTAACAATCGTTATTCTAACCTTGCTTTTCTCACGAACAACTGGAGCACGTGGCTGTTCTTCAGCTGGCTTTTGAACTATTCCACCTAAACCGACCACGTGGTTGCTATAGGAGCTGTAGGGTGAAAATCGCCGCCTCTCTCGTGTTAATCTGAGCCTTTACTGACACAAAGGAAAACAGAATTCATTCTTTCAACAGGTAACTCAAGAAACCCAGCAAAAAGAACTCACCAAAGAGGACCTCTTGAGGAGCTTTAATACACGAGGGGAAAATCCACCAGAGTTGAAACTCTCCTCTCGGAAATAGATTCTGGGATCCCCGAACCCCGGTTTGGAGGCCTCATGGCCTGGCCATTTGGTATGTGGAGGTGCAAAAAAAATTGTAGTTTTTTTAGATAATAAAACCAAGTGACATCTACATATTTTATTTGTTCCTTCTTTACCTTACAATTTTATCTTATTTTGATACCTCAGTATCTTGCTGAATAGAGCGGTAGTTAATTACAAGTTTCTCTTGGATACTTCCTGCTGAAAGGCAGTGGTACCTGTAATTGTTAAAATGTTTACCAAAATGATGGATAAGGTAATTTTTTCAGGTTACATGAAAATGTCGAAGTGTGTAGCCACTGTGATCTTTGACAACTAATAATTGAATTTTATTTTTGATTCACAATATTCAGCAAGCAAATACTAAGTAAATACTTCTACAGAATGTCGATTGGAAATTACTGAACTCTGCTCGTGCGTGGTTTAAAACAGAAATTAATGTATTCAAAACTGGTCTTAGACAGCCAACGACTGTTAGGATATTTTTGTATTCCATAGAAGGTATCTATTTTTGCATTCAAGATAGCCTCTGTTAACCATGTTGAATTAATTCTGTTAACAATATCCATGCTGGTGTTAATTTTGTCATGTTATCGTTGGATTTCAGAATGATGAAAGGACACAATTCCAACATCAATGCAATTTATTAGCGAACTAACCTGCCGTTAACAGAGGCTATCTTGATTCAACATGGGATATACCTTCCATGTAATACAAAAATATCCTAACAGTTGTTGGCTATCTAAGACCAGTTTTGAATACATCAAGTTCTGTGCTAAACCACGCACGACCAGAGTTGGTAATTTCCAATCGACATTTTGTAGAAGTACTTTGTATTTGCTAATTGCATATCGTGGATCAAAAGTAGAATACAATTTATTTGGTAATACACGCACCATAAATATTACTTATTGAAATTCACCAATGTTTGAGGACTCTGACAACAGTTCAATAAAACTTGATCATTGTGGCGTGACTCGCTTGTGTACTTTAGTAAACCTTTTTTACCGTAAATGTATTACATCTGAAGATTAAAAGGCAATGAAAGCAAGATTTTCTCCTCATAGCAAACAAGCCATCCCCACGAAAGATATCAAGCTCAGTTTTGGGTGCTTCCTCCTCCTATTGAAACATCTTAATTAATGACAGACAAGAGTCACCCTAATACGCCATAAATTCATTCTCTCTCTCTCCCCCCGCCCCAAGTCTCCCTCACTCTTTCCCTCTTTCTCCTCCCTAACACCCCTTCTACTCTCTCTCACTTCCTCTCTCTCTTCTCCCTAACACCCCTTCTACTCTCTCTCTCTCTCTCTCTCTCTCTCTCTCTCTCACTCCTCTTTCCTTCTTTCTCCTCCCTAACTTTACACACCCCTAACCCCTTCTACTCTCTCTCTCTCTCTCTCTCTAAACCATTCCCTCTACTCTCTTTTTCTAAACTCTTTTCCTCTTTCTCCTCCCTAACACCCCACCTACTCTCTCTTTCATTCTCTCTCTCTCTCTCTCTCTCTCTCTCTCTCTCTCTCCCCTGAGTCTTCTCTCTTTCTCCTACCTAACACCCCCTCTCTCTCTCTCTCACTTCCTCTCCCTCTCCAACTCTCCCTTTTTTTATTCCCTAACACCCCCTCTACTCTCTCTCTCTCTCACTTCCTCTCACTATCTCTCCCCAGCTGTCTCACTCTTTCCCCCTTTCTCCTCCCTAACAGCCCCTCTACTCTCAATTCCTCTCCCTCTCACTCTTTCCCTTTCCTGTTAAGATAGTTGTTTCAATTACATTGCCCAGCATTTTCGACATCATATATTTCATCCCTTCTCAACCCGTCTCCCCAACCCCATTCCTATCGGGGCTGAACTTGACTTAACGAGTGTCGCTATTCATTTCAGCGACCTCCAAAACTATGGATTAAACTAATATCTGTCGTTTATGGTTATTTTACATGTGTTACCGCCTTTGGTGCCAGTGATGTCTTACCCCCACAGTATTCTTTTTCCAGAAGCTGAGTCCTAAAGAGACTGTTGGTGAACTTTAGTAAACCATATTTATGGTACATGTGTTAGCATAAATTGAATGATATCGAAGAAACCACTCCAGCTAGAAAAATGTTGACAAATTAAGCAACCCTTCCACGCTATACAAATCAACATTGCATATGCCTGCCTTGCAATATGAAAATATGCAGTCATTGGTCATTTAAGATCAATTTTGAATAAATTCTGTGCTATAACACAAAAACAGACATCAGTAATATCAAATCGATATTGTTAGCAGTAGTTAGTATATTCTCAGTGAATATTATTTATAAAAAAAATTACAATTGTTGTTTGTCCAAGATAACAGCTGCTGGCACTTCGACATTTCCATGTCACGCGAATAATGACGTAATTCATCATTCTTTGGTAATCATTTCAATTACAACTACAACTGCATACTGCAAGACATCCTCTGTGAGGTACATTAACTACTTCCTTTGAAGAGTTCATCATTTTATCAAATGTCTTAAACTGTTCAACTATTCACAAATGCAATACCCTGTATGTTAATATTGGAAGCAGAGCTGTAAAAACATTACTTTCCTCATTCAGTCCCTAAAACTGCTCATATGAGCTTCTGTGCCTAAATGACTGTAACCATTCAGTAACATAAACGACTTAGAAGTTTACGAAAAGTGAGTGCCTTAAATGTGAAAATACTTTAATTTTATCATTTTGGAAAATTTCGTACAATGAAAAAATTTCGACGAGACAAGGCTGAAGTACTTCAAAACTAAGTATATCATTGTTTAGTACTATCACGTCCTAAACGTAAACAATTTAATCCAAGCTATAAACAACCACCTTACGGATTACAATTTTAAACCCCCCAAAAATTATCACTATGAGATTTAAACATTTACCAAAGGTTTTCCTCTATTTTCATTTGATTTAAAAATTAATAGTTTTTATTTACTGTCACCACCAAACCAAGGAAAATTTAACATGACTAGTTATTTAAGAATAATGGACACTAATGCTATAAAGAAATATATACATAAAACAAGATTCTCAGTCCAAAATATAACACTACCCATCTGTATTTTTTCTAATGAATGCTATTAAAAGCGAACATTTTGTCATCATGCATGTAGAATGCCCTAGTACAGTACTAGCAATGTAAAGAATCTAGGTAAGTTTAAGATATTTGGAAAAGTTATCACTGATAAACCATGTCCTGAATAGTGGTTTCTGAATGGTTTTCTATAATATAGTGATGATTACAATAAAATTAACACAAGAGTTCTCAGTTTACCCATGTCATAACATCTTGATATTTCCATGTAAATTTGGACTGAGCAATATATTTCATCTTTATGTAATATACATCAAGATAAGCTTGACGAGTCTTAAGTAGTCAACCAACACTTCCTACCTATTACGAGTAAACAAAATCGTGAACCAATTTTTCTGATAAAGTGTGAATCATTTCATTCAACTGAAGCTTTTGGTTACAGACAAAATACATTTTCAGGTTAAATTTACTAATAAGCTAATGAAACTAATATTTAAAACTACAAGAGTAAACAGAGTACTTTTCTCTTGTGTCAGTCTAAGATCTGTTTAGATTTGATTTTACGATTAAAAGGGGAAAAATGACTTGAGACTGTGACAATCTTCTCGTTCAACCACTGGGGAAATATTTGCAATCTTCCACTCAATGTTCATGTTGGTTCTCGGTCCCATTGTTACCTAACGCCTTACACCCAAAAAAAGTTGCAAGTTTTTGTACTGTTAATTTTGGAAAACTGCTGCAAGCCTTTTGTAATTTTCCTTACATCCTACGTATTTCACTAATTATCTCCCGTCGTCATTATTTTATTTACCGCACTATTGCACTTTCTGCTATTATGCCATTTATAACAATCAAACTTCATGGGTGTAAATACTGTAAGTTCTGAATACCATGCAAACTATTAACTGCGCATATTCGACACATATTTAACGGATAGGGTGATATTAAGACTTTACCATAATCTAACAAAATTCAAGGCAAACTCAAACGAATAGCAAAACTGAGGTAACGAACTATACCACTTAAAACACTAAATTTGATCGCAAACTCAGATCAAATCATAGCTAAAAAGTCACGGAAAAAAAAGTCACAATTTTGGCTAGGAAAAACGCCACATTTATTTATGGTGGCCGGTAATAAAGTCACAGCGGAAAAATTCACAGCATTTCTTGGTGGTCATTGTCTTTTTGATATTTACAGTCTTTTGTTTATGTTTATACGTAAGTCCCCAACGGACCTGTACTAAACACGTCGCAAAGTTGGATACATACCGGGTTAAAAAAAATCCCTAGCGGGCTTTATACTAAACACTCCGCAAAGGTGGGTACATACCGGGTTAAAAAAAAATATTCCTAACGGGCTTGTACTAAACACTCCGCAAAGGTGGATACATACCGGGTTAAAACCCTTGGGGGTCACTATCTAGGAAAGATTATTGTGACTTTTTTTTCTGTGACTTTTTAACCCGGACTCAACTAAACCTAAACTAACGGAATGACAAAAAAACGTGGAATGGAACCAACATATGTAAACCAACTGGAATATGAACTAACTTAAAAATTCACAAAAATCGTAGTGGTAAAAATGCATCCGTGACGGATCATTCCGAAAAGCAGAGGGCAGGATGTAAAATTCGAAACTCGGGGACTTCAGAAACTCGGAAACTTCCCTCAAGTCCGTCCATTCTGCTCAAGGCGGCAGTTTAGATTCTGTGCAATCGGGAACTTGTAAAAGCTGCGAACTATTGAGGAACTGGAAGTTTGACGATTATAAATTCCTCTGCCAAAGTTACGACCATTTTCGAATCGAAAGTGTGTGTGTGTGTGTGTGTGTGTGTGTGTGTGTGTGTGTGTGAGAGAGAGAGAGAGAGAGAGAGAGAGAGAGAGAGAGAGAGAGAGAGAGAGAGAGAGAGAGAGAGAGAGAGAGAGAATGTTTGAATAACTGTGACTTAAGAAATCCAAGCCTAACAGTATGCAGCTCGAACAACAATGCCATGAGCTGAGAATCTAAATTTAACAGAGAGAGAGAGAGAGAGAGAGAAACTGACAAATATCTTGAGGAAAACTTACAATCTCACAAAGACAGACAGACTTTTAAATAAAAGTCATCTGGGCTAAACCTGACAGAGATGTAGTTAGTATGTTTATGCAACATTCTAAATGCATGATGAATTCATGGTACCAAATGAAACTTACTCAACATATTTGTAAAATTAAATGTTTCCCTACAGTACCTGAACCACTGAAGGGTAAGAATAATCGATTTTTAATTAAGCGTGACATGTTGTGGAGTTGGATATTCAACCCTACTTTAGCCTTGCCCTAAAATATGTTTCAGGAAAATGAATCATCCGTTTTTTAAAAGGGACATTTGATTTGATGATTTGATCAGTAAACCCTTGATAATTCCTTATATAAGTTAACCGTGTTTTCAATTGCTGTTTACAAGGTATCCTACTTAACTAAACAATTTTTGACAACTTTTTAGCAGTTCAAATTGATTCTCTGCTGTTTGCAAATTCGTTCAAGGTAATGGTTTTCATCATCAATTACGTAAAGTAAAAACGGGAAATACACGAACAAGAGACCTTTCACGGCAAACATTGCCTCTAACTCTAGCTAGCCTTAAAGACTCTTTCGCTACCTAAATTTCTACAACTGACTAAGTCTTTTTCCTGATTATTTCTCAGCGTCAAAATTACCAAACACTAAAACCATATTTTGACCTATTCTCAGATTAGTCTTTAACTACCTAAACATTTAACCTAAGTTAGATCTAGCAAACTGTGATCTTAATCGGGATATTTCGTAACGAAAAAGCCTTAAAATTTGAACATTTGAAAACTAGAAATTGTGACCAATGTCTAACTATTCAGTTTGCCACTTTTACAACATTCAGCTCAAGTTTGTCAACCATTATAATCCCATAACTGCTAGGCACACAATTCTGACAATTTTGTAGTTGGAGAGAGATATTCTTAAAGTTGATTCCTGAAGCAACTGAGGTTGACTGTTTCTTCATCCACTTGCTAATATTCCATCTTTGAAGAGAGTGTCTGTATTTGCAAATGTCGGTCCTCCAGAAAAAAAATCCTTGTTTAGATAACCAGTTCCACTCCCTACAATCATTGGTTAAGTTTCTGAAAGTGTAAATACAATTTATTAGTCTCTTTGGTTAACCATTTCAAATCCTTAACAAATATGACAGACCAAAAAAGATTTACTATTTACAAAGGAAGAAGACCTAGCCTGTACGGTACATTATATGTGTAAATTTTGTCAAGTTTATTTACAAAAAAAAAAAAAAAAAAAAAAAAAAAAAAAATAATATATATATATATATATATATATATATATATATATATATATATATATATATATATATATATATATATATCAAAATGTAAATAACGGCGGTCGAGTAAGCAAAAATTCAAGCATCTGAAGCTTAGAGAACCTTGGAATGATTGAAAAAGCCACTTTACTAAAAATATTCGGAACTAGAGCCATTCATACTAATTGTAATTACCAGAAAGCGCTAGGACATTAAATGTGTCTACATTTGATAATTTATCAACAAAGTATACAAAATCTAATGGAAAGTCAGTCTCAAAACAAATTCTAGAAAGAGGACAATGCATTCATGGGAACAAATTGGGAATTTTGCGTATGGCTCTGTCCCATAATCTAGACATATTTCAGAACACTAAATTTTCGTTACAGATCGAAAACTACTGAGGCAAAATAACCAATTCAATATTTTAATATAAAATCCTAAGACTATCAACTTTCTAGCTATTTAACCTTAGAATTAAGCTACGGCTACACTGCTTTAAAGAAAAAAATTTCGTTTTCTGACTTTACTTATCTAAAATGGTGATTTTTATAAATAAGCAAGATATTCTCAGAACATCATTCAATACGTTATCTAATTTCAAGAAACGCGGAAAATAAGCTCACCACTTCATAGAATTTCCTCCTTGTTTTACTGGTTATTCAGTTGCTTTACGGCTATTAAAAGCTCAGTCAGTTTCCACTCTCAGGAAATCGCCATCACTCATCATCTGGAAAAAGATGAAAATTTTACTGCCAAATTGTATTATTTTGTTTTTTACTCAAAATATTTATTTTTCTAAAAGTTTAACAGATGTTTTCCTAATATACTGTATGTACAGTCCGAGATCTCTGGCGAATGGCCTTAAAATTACCTGGTATAAAATCTACACAAAAATCAGCTACTAACGGCAGGGATCAATAATTTTTCCCTCAGTTAACACCTGATCTTTGATCAGCTTTTTAGGAATGACCAAGTCAGCCTTATTTTTTATTTTTGTTTTTTTTTTTTGGAAGTGTTGTAAGTCTCAGCAGCTGATATGCTTAACAACTTGAAACAGACCTTATGAGCCTGCTGTAATTGCAACTGATCCCAATAAAACACTAAAACAAAACAGAGCGAGGTGGCCATTAAACACATGTCGATGTAACAGAAATATACTGAAGAAAAATAATGGCGCACGGGCAAATATTGAATAAAATGAGTCAAGATATAGCAAAGGGACCTAAGAAATGACAGCATCCAGGCTACTCAATTATCTGCCCAAAAAATCACAGTAAAACTGAGGCCAATGGCTATGAAAACACTGTAGACACTTACAAAATTACGACACAAGAACAAGTTATCAACGAAAACCATGAACTGACAAAATACTGATGGCCAGATGAACCAGTGAAATCTGATAGGAGGTGCTAAAAAATAATTAAAAACCTCCTGGTTATTACGTCCGCTGGTCGACAATTCTACTCATCACCAACAAGCGCAAGTTGGTTAACAAAAACGTGGATGACCACTCTAAGCTGTGTAAATATACCCCGCCTATCTCGACAAATATCAACCTAAAGGCAAATGAATCTATCTCTAAGTGAAATAACACCAGATTTGTATTCATAAACAAATGGGTCATTAATGAACATTTTCTCCCAGACAATTATTCTAATGTTTGATGGATCCTTTTGAAGATTCACACCTCTATGTTTGATGGACAATCAATTAAAATTACAATACAGGAGGCACTATATGTAGTTTATTCAATACTGATTTACTGCAAAACTACAACGCTGCTAACGAAACATGACCAGGAGTAGTCTGTGCATATCCTGAATCTCTAAAAATTTGTTCTTGTCATCACTAAGTTTACTAAATCGGTCGATCACTGACGAGCCGACAAGTCACGGAAGGAGAATGCATATCATTAGCAAAGTCACTGGAATTTTTTTCGACCTCATTAGTCCCACTGTATAGTAGGGTCGGCCGCTCGAGTCAACTTTCTCCATCTGCTTCTATTCCTTGCATTTTCCTCCCCAGTACCACTACAGGGTGATGAGAGTACATAAATGGTTGTGTGACTGACAGGAAATGACATACTTGAATTTATTTTAATATAACAAGCGCTTCAAATTAACCTTGACTGCTGATGCAACCAGATTGCTGGTTATAGCTCGGGAAACTAGCATCACAAGTAAAAAGTAAGTTAATTTGTGCATTCTGGGTTATAGGCCATCTTAATCACCATCAAAACTTACTGCATTTACAACCGTAAAGCTGAACCAGAAAGTATCTTCATCAGAACACAACTTCATATGAAACCATGTCTTACTGATATGAAGGTTTAGTTGAAAAGTTTTTTTCCAAGATTTACCTAGCATACAAAAACTGATTTTTAAAATTCGACCCTCAATCCTATCTTAATGAAAATTACAGGGTGCTACTTTGGCTTGTTATCTACGCGTCACCTACTCCGAGGTGCTACTAGTAAACTTGGCGGAAGCTCCTTGGGACGCCGTGGTTAGTACTAGCCCCTCGGGGATCAAAGTATATATACACCCATTTCTACATACTGTTTTCGACAAATATTAATACAATGAAATCTTCGTGCTGCCGTCTACTTTACATTTACCATACGGTGTTTAGTAGTAGCACCTCGGCGTGGGAGGCGCGTAGAAAAGCCAAAGTAGCACCAATTACAGTTATAGCACATGAGACAGACGAACAATCACTATTAAGTCTGTAATTCCTTCAACTATGTTAACCATCAGATGATTTAAGCAAAATTCAGCATGGATGAACAAAACTGTCAACTTTAAAACATTCACTCGCAACATGTCCAAATTATCGTTTACACAATTGGCATCTAGTGCCCCAATGTCACCTTGCACCAGATATTTTGGATGCAGTTGTTCATATCTCCCGAGAGCGTCAGACGAGCTCAATATTTAGTTCCAATCTTATGCGGTCACAAACTCTGGGAAATTAGGCTAACAGAACCCTGACAATTATTAACTACAACGCATGAACCTTTCCAGTTAACACCTCAGTTTGTCACAGAAACGGGTAACCATGAGCTTAGAGCATTCTGTTACTTACCAGAACAATAATCATGGACTTGAAATTAAAGAACTCTTGACATTCTTGAAGGTGGTATCTTGGGCGCAGTAACGTATTTTCGACCATCTTATTAGTTCTACTATATTCAATCAAGATAAAACGTTACTATAACCGGCTCAGGTTCTCCATTAACACTTCATAGCACACAACATAATCTCCTATCTCTGTTTCCTGGATTTTCACAGAACAGAGTCTGTTACGTTATTCTCTTACTGTCTTACATTTAACTGACTCGGAGAGAAAATCCGGGACTTTGTAAAAGTAGACGATGGTTCCAAACTCCTTTTTTTTTTCCTAACAGAAAAATTGTGGGTCACATTAATTTTGAATAATAAAATTTCGTAAATACCAAATAAGTAAAAAAAAAAAAAAATGATGAAAAATCTCTGTAAGAGGAAACTAACACAGAAGGAGATAGGCTGACTGAACGAATCTTACGTCAGGCAGTGGGATGGGCTTACCTGCGGTATGTTCATTCATCTTCTGTTTCTAAAAGCCGGTAATTCAGTTTCTAAAAGAAACAAGTAAAAAATGCGCCGAAGTTTCTTCGGCGCAATCGAACTTTCTGTACAGCGTATAATCAAGGCCACCGAAAATAGATCTATCTTTCGGTGGTCTCGGTATAATGCTGTATGAGCCGCGGCCCATGAAACTTTAACCACTGCCTGGTAGTGGCCTATCCTATATCGTTGCCAGAAGCACGATTATGCCTAAATTTAACCCTAAATAAAATAAAAACTACTGAGGCTAGAGGGCTGCAATCTGGTATGTTTGATGACCGGAGGGTGCATGATCAACACCCCAATTTGCAGCCCTCTAGCCTGAGTAGTTTTTAAGATCTGAAGGCGGGCAGAAAAAGTGCAGACGGACAGACAAAGCCGGCACAATAGTTTCCTTTTACAGAAAACAAAGAAAAGGACAAGGACAATTTTAATTTACTTTATTTCCCAAACTGCACAAATATTAACCAATTAATCTCTGAAAGCTACTATGCAGAATTTACAAAGATTCCTTGGGAGATGATTTCATTTTCTCTTGAGTGTAAACGGTTAAATTCTTAAAAGGGTAACAATACTTACTTTTCCTTGACTTCCATTTGTGAACCACTAAAGAAAATTATGTCACCATTAATTCTTATGAAGCCCAAGTAAATTAAATAACTTAAATCTTACAAAAATCATTATCATAGTTCCGTACTCCAGGCCTTCTGCCTGGTCATCCTTACAGGTCTCAAGTATTTTGCTTATTGAAAAATTTAGAACGAAACTTCACAAACCTTTTGAAATGCAAAAGTGCTTAGGGAAATTATATATGTATATATATATGTATGTATATATATATGTATATATACTGTATATCTATATATATAATATATATATATATATATATATATATATATATATACTGTATATATTCACATAATAAAACAAAATGTACCATGCTATGGATAAAATGAAACAAAACATTTACCATTCAACTATAGCACAAAAAACTACACGTGGACAGACCTAATTATCATGAAATGGAAGAGATTTCAATTCCACCTTAGAAAGTTATCTTCTAACAATGAATTTCTCTTAAAAATGTACTAGACGCACCTTCCTCTCACTTTATTTGCTTTCAAGCTCCATCATGCTCATTGCTGCTCGTACCGGACGCTGAGAATTGTTGCTAGCTTCAAAAACGTTGCGTTCCAAAAACCAGTGAAAAGACCGTGATTTTACAAAATATTCTCCTCACTAGATATTCATTCCAGTGTTCTTATTCGAGTACAGATTACACTTATAAAATGGATGACCTTCATCTCCGCGATAACAAAGGAGTACGAATTTCATATCACAGAGACATATTCCACGGCAATAATTGCAATTATGAGCATTACAAGACACTGCAGGAAGCTCCCCTTCCCATTTCGCACGAATGCATTTTCCATTCACTCGGTCATTTGCAGAAACTCAATGCACGAACGGCAAATCACCGGAGTCGAGAGAAACTTAATTCCAGAGGGGACAGGACTTCTTTATCAAGATACTGAAAGCCTAATAAGGACGAGTCTTCATTATGGAAGGGGTGGAGAGATGGAGTGCAATCAATTTCAAACGAAGAATGAATGGAGAGAGAGAGAGAGAGAGAGAGAGAGAGAGAGAGAGAGAGAGAGAGAGAGAGAGAGAGAGAGAGAGAGAGAGAGAGAGAGAGAGAATAGTAAACGATACAAGGGTCGGGTTCACTCAGTGAGGAGACAATGATATTTTCTTTCTACCTTTCCTCCATTCTTTACATCTTCAGCTGTAAACCCTTATGGACAGAATCAACAGACTATAAACCTCAAGAGGGGCTCTCAAGGGAAATCAACTTGTAAAAATAGACAACTTATAGGAAAAGGGGATAGATAAATAAATGTGTGGGAAGAAAAAATAAAACCGATACACTTGATATTCAGGAAACGTCAGCTGAGAGCAGAAATGAATTTGTTCCTTGCTTAAATATTTGGAGATCAAAAGATTCCACAACTGCACTAAGCCAACTATTCCACATTTTAGTCGTAGCCAAGATGAAACTCCTAGCAAACTGAGTAGTATTAAACCTGATACTAGAAAACAACACACTTTTTGCAGTATTAGCCTCCCTAGTGTTGTGAGAAAAACAAGTAAGGTCAGATAAAGAAGAGTTACGGAGGATGTTTGTCTTAGTAGTACATTTTATGCAACAAGCACAGAGAACTTACTTTACGTCTATGACACAAGTCAACATTTAAGAGTTGGCAAAATAAACTTTACTGATGACAAGACTCTATACAAGAGAGTTTGAGATGAGACTCAGCACCAGGAGACCACACTGGAGAACGTTACTCCAAACAAGGAAGAAGGAAAGAGCCAAAAAAACTTTGGTATAATAGCTTCTTCCTGAAACATTCTAAAACATTTCCGCAAGATACCAACTGTTTTTAGAAACGAAGAAAGCAATATTCTGTCTATGGTTCTCAAAAGTCAATTTTTATCAAAATTTACTCCTAAAATGTTAATAGTCACTGACATTTAAAACTTTACCATTTAAATGAAAATCAGGATGCAAAGGCAAATTGATTCTGGTTTGACTATCATACTTTGTGTTTTAGGAGAGTTAAGCCTGATCCACTCAAGAATACGTGCCAAATCTCTGTTCTAGGATTCTGCAACCACAGACCTAAGGCGCGGAGAAGGAACAGTTAGATAAGTAGCATCATCACGTATACAATCGATTTGTTCTCCAGACCTTCCCACGTGTCACTAGTATGGATGGTAAATAGCAAAGGTACAAAACCACTACCTTGAGGAACACCTGCAATGACATTACTAAAGCTACTACTATGCTGGTCATTTACAGAGACCCTTTGGGTTTTGCCCATCAAAAATTCATTCAAAATATTAAGAAAAAATTACAACCATTCCAGTAATCTTAGCTTGTAAAAGGGGGTTTATGATTCATGTGGTCATAGCCTGCACTAAAATCTGCACCCTAATCAAGATCTCTCTGAAAAATGGTAGATAGTTGCATCTCTCTCTCTCTCTCTCTCTCTCTCTCTCTCTCTCTCTCTCTCTCTCTCTCTCTCTCTCTCTCTCTCTCTCTCTCTCTCTCTCTCTCTCTCTACATATATATATATATATATATATATATATATATATATATATATATATATATATATATATATATATATATATATATATATATATATAAACAATCATTATGAGGTAATGCTTTTTGGGTCCATTTCCCAACAAGCACTTCTTGTCTCCATTAGAAGCCTGAATTCAATCATCAATGTACTCGGCGCAAATTAATTGCAAATTGAACTCTGATTCATCACTTCCTCTTACAGTTACAAAGCAAGTCGAGTCTCTCTCTCTCTCTCTCTCTCTCTCTCTCTCTCTCTCTCTCTCTCTCTCTCTCTCTCTCTCTCATCTCAAAGTCTGAGTGACGAAATGAATTTCATTATGATCGTTCCGTCGAGGGCAAACTAAAGAGAAAGATGCAATCTTTCTCTGCTTTACAGCCTTGTCTTATTTCGTTAAATGTTACGTTAGCAAAGTAACCTTATATATACTGCACTTATTTTTCTTTTACTTTCCCGGTATGAACAACTGTGAGTTTCGCAAGGCGTCTTAGATTCGTTGCAAATTTCAGCAACGCTTGGCTTTCACGTGGCAAGGATGGTACCCCAACGCTTAAACACTAATTCTTATGTTGCAGCATGAATTAACTTCCTTCAGACAAGTCTTAGAATGCCTCAAAACTTTTAGATACAAAGATATTCCAAGCTTTCACAAATGCTAATTAAATAAAGAAAGTTATTGTAACATACCGACTGTTTCGAATAGTTAGGTTTATAATATGCAAATACACAATTTGCTTATATGCATTCAGGTTAATAGAAGTACGCGAGGCACAGAGAGCAAAGTTATGTTGTAAGTTGATTTATTTCCTCTGTAAAGCGAACACACAACCTGATAACGTTATACAAACTTCAAGAGAGGAACGCAGCAGTATCCTGCAATTCTGTTACGTTACGTGAATATAAACAAATTATATATCTAACAGGAAAACGATATGGTAAAACATGAATACTGAATAAAAGACTTTAAAACAATATATTAAAAACTGTAAAATGAAAACAAATAAGGAACACAGAACGAGCGTCCTAACTCATAACCCAAAAAGAACAGGAACAAGTTGCAAATATAATTCCTACTTTTCAGTTTCCGCTAAGCAAAAATCCAGCGTGATACAAAATGAGCGTGTACTAGGTTCATTTGAGAATCAGTGTGAATAAATACATTAATGAGAGTATGTAAGAAGTAAAAATAAGAACAAAAATGAAAACTCTTGTTAGATTCTACATAATGCGATATCTGGATTGACTTTGAAGTTCTGAAGACAATACATATTAATGTAGCATCAAACTTGTCGTTTTTTCGTGCAAAACTTACAATAATTTTTAATTTTTTGGAGCCTGGAAACTTTGTCTAAAACGTTTATACAGTTTTCTCAGTTTAGTTCGTTAAATTCACAGCAAATTACATTTTCTGGGAAATGACCTCTTAAAGAGGATTAGGAGCTAAACCATTTATAACGCCTACGTCCCTTGTCATAATTATCAATTTTATATTTTGGCACAATTTTGCAGCCGAAGAAAGCGCACACTTTCAACATGCACACATCAAGGAACGAAGTCAAATAATGCGCAATTCACACAAAATATAAGCAACCGTTAAGACAGACAGTCCCCTGTAAACAAACAAGCATAAGGTACAAATGAATAAATTAACTATAATACACATGTATCATAGAGAGAAGTGCATCTACATAGAAAATAAAAATCTAGAGGCAAAACTAATAAATGAAAAGCTAGGACCCACCTCTGGCTGACCGGGTTGGCGCTTAGCAGATGTTCCTCTTTGTTCGGGGTGTCAAGTTAGCTTTCATGCTAGAATTCTGAGTTTTGTGTCTTTTGAAACTGAATGTTTTTAATTTATTGCAGTTGAATAGTTTTAATTTATTGCACTATGTTCAAAAAGCAAAATAACAATAAATGGTCAGAAAATGATGCTCTGAAGGTATTCAAAAACAAAAATTATATAACGTTAAAAATCATATGAATACCCTTCCAACGATATATATATATATATCTGTTTGGCCAGTGTATATAAATATATATATATTCCACATGCAAAACTACAAAACACTGCCCTTCCAACGATATACAGTTTACATGTTTTCAGTCCTGTTAATTTTCATGCTAGGACATGAATTTTCTTGCAATACATTACAAAAATCAAGACATCAAAATTTGCAAGTCATTATGATGACTAATTTTGTTGAAAACAGAAATTACTATATCTTGCTAAGTAAAATAATTGTCGCAGATTAAAAAATATCCGCAATGCAAAACTACTATAAGATATCATTGTTTTCCAAAGATACCTCGTCTATTGGTACCTGTGCCAGAAATTGCTCATCACAGTGTATCAATCCAGTTATTTTTAACTGCATGGTACACTCGCACATGCAATAAACAACAAACATACAGTCCCATCGTACAACTGAAAACAAGTGCAACGTTGGTAACTCACACAGTAAATACACATTACCATCAAATACAGAACACACTTTATTGTACTAAAACAAGATTATTTAACTGGTCAATATAATTTGGGAAAGTGTTCATGCACTCACCCTTGTCCTAGAAACGGGGAAAAGGAGAATTTAACTCAGAGATATCGCCCTTGGTTTGTAAAAAAGAAATTTGGTTTACCTTGCAACAAAGCTCAGCGGTCTGTTGCAACCGAAGTGAGTCATAACGAGGCCCTAGAGTCAACCTGAAGAAAGAAAGGAAATTAAGATGAAAATTCTACAGGAACAGACACACAAAACGAGTTTAAATTTATGTTTCAACCAAGTCTACATAAACAGTAAGAAAGTCACTTGAGATAACTTAGCTCTTCATTAGGTTTGCAGCAGTGTCTCTGTAACGATATACTGTATGTAAATATATGTGAAAAAAAGCATTAAAACAGCTATTATAAATGTGACATTTCCTGACGAAACGAGAGAGAGAGAGAGAGAGAGAGAGAGAGAGAGAGAGAATGGAATGGAGTGGAACGGAATGGAATACAGAGTTTGGGCCAAAGGCCAAGCACTTGGACCTATGAGGTCATTCAGCGCTGGAAAGGAAATTGAGAGTAGGTAGGTTTGAAAGGTGTAACAGGAGGAAAACCTGGCAGTTGCACTATGAAATAATCGTTAGGAGAGGGTGAATAGCAAGGTGGAAGAAATATAATATGAACGGAGGTACAGTAAAAGGAATGAGAGAGAGAGAGAGAGAGAGAGAGAGAGAGAGAGAGAGAGAGAGAGAGAGAGAGAGAGAGAGAATGCTTATCACTCTTTGATATGGCACACACACACACACATTCCAAAACAACCTGCCTTGAGTGACAGCCCTCTAAACAACATTGATTTCTGTATCGCTTCGTCCCATCATATCAAGCGTCAAGCAGCTCGTCTCGGCTAGACCTGCGTTTCTGGCTAATTGGCAGATGTCCCTACGACAGTTTCCCCCTGGTTAATTAGGTAATGCTGCTGATGACCACGCCCCCTTTCCCTTGTGCATCATATGCGAATTTATGACCGAGTAAATATTTGGTAGATATACAACTCACGACTCGGCTCGACTCGTAAACATGTCTATGACATGCAATCCAGTAATTGCCAATTGAATGAATAGAGATAAATAACTATTATCAAAGAAATAGGTGGCTGCTTCTTCAGTATACGGAAGAATAAAAGTAACTGAATTACTGGAACAGAACGAAAATTAAGTAAATTTAAAAGCAAGCGCCCAATCTTCATACGTGAACATGCAATGAAAATCAGATGCAAAGGGAGATGGAATATCTGACGGAACCTTGAGGAATTATCAATAACGCTTGTCACTTTATCAATAATATTGCTCCCTATTTCATTCTTTTATATGTTCCCTATTCTGATGTCTCCGCGCCACGAGAATACGAAGGTTATATCACCTACTAATTATTCACATGTTACCTAAGTCACAGTGAGAGAGAGAGAGAGAGAGAGAGAGAGAGAGAGAGAGAGAGAGAGAGAGAGAGTCAATGCACACTTAGTCTAACATTCTATCTCACTCGATCATCAGGAAAATGGGAAATGGACCAGCTCTTCAAGTTTATTTTTAATAGATGGCTGAACCTTGCTTAGCTACTAAAGTGATTACCGGGTGGCATTTTCCCCAGATATAACCAAGCACCGAGACCTTTCCCTGAAAAAAGAGGGACGCCATATCTTAAAAACTAACCCAATTTTCTTGAAAATAATTTTTCATGTTTCCCCACATTACACTACATGGTACCTCTTCCTTCCAAACCTAACCTAACCAAGGGGCATGGGCATATGTACATCTCAAATTTGCTGATGGGCAAGTTCAGCTGGGGTGAAAGTAACGTTTTTTGCATTACTCTTCAAACCCTTCCTTCATAACCTCTTCCTTAATTCTAGGGCATATAGGTCCAAACTAGAATACTTGGGTGTGAAAACGTCCACCAATAATAATAATAATAATAATAATAATAATAATAACGCTGTCTTTATAGATGCATTTGCATCAGTACATGGGTTTAGGACCTAAAAAGTCCAAAGCAGGTATAAAGAGACGAATATAATCCCATTTACTGTAGGTACTAACACAAGTAAATAAACTCCATTCTGTGACGGAGTCCACGGAAAGGAAAGCTTCAATGGTATTCATTTCAGGTGAAAATTAATTTAATCTGATGGAATTCAATACATTATATCTAACTGGCTTCCAGCGTTTTTTTATCATATGTAATAAGTTCCCTAATTGAATTCCTGTCTTTGACAATATCAAATACGCTCGCAAAGGGGAATTAGATTGGGATTCACTTTCATTCCTGGAATAGCCTCAAGGAGATGGTAAGGTTTCATTAATTAGATATACTGTATATATACTGTATATACATACATACATATATACATACATACATACATACATACATATATACATACATACATATATACACACATATATATATATATATATATATATATATATATATATATATATATATATATATGTATGTATATGTGTGTGTATATAGAGAGAGACGCAAGTGTGGGTGCGTAAACGTAATTGGGAATTTAAATGAAAATCAATAATTGTAATATCCGTATTCGTTTGATGGTTTTCATCGGATAAAAAAATATGAACAGAAAGAACCACTACTTTGCTGTTGAAGTGTAGGAACATAGTGACAACATCGTCAAAACGACTTACATAAATTTTAAGAAACTGACGAAAATAAGAGGGACTTTTTAAATTCTAGTTTAACCTACACCAGAACTGTCATGATTGGAAAAAGATTAGACTAATGAATAGCCAAAGCCAAGTGCACTAGAAATCCCCAAGACAGTGACAAAATGTGAAAACAACAAACTAAGGCAGTTACTGCTTGGCACAGAAAAGGCACTGAAATAAACTCCATGAATGCTGCAGCAGAAATAAGTATTTGATCATTGTTTTACATTGGTTGAGAGGGCGGGCTGTCTCTTCGATTTTACTTGTAAACAATTCGTTTCGCCCATTGTCGGCATTGTCGGATGTCAAAGTCCGGGGAGTAAGAACTCGCTAAACGTGGATTTACGAAGGTATCCTATCTTGAAAATATGAACAAAACAGATGATGGTGGACAAGTTATAATCTACTGGACAGAATGTCATCTAACATCATAACGGTACTTCACATCCGCAGAGATGCTGAATATTTCCATCACATCCTTATATTGAGCTCTAAAATGATTTTACAACGAAGAACTGGGTATTATCTCAGACTTTAAATGGATGTACCACATTTTACTAACTGCGTTATTACCATCAATTCAAACCCTTAAGACCATCGCCAATGTGGAAAAATCCGGTACTCTCACAATAAATACAAAGTATTTGCTTAATCGTCATCTGCCGGCCAGATTGGGCCTAGAAATAAAACGAAGGACACCGTCACGACCTTAACCAAAGATTAGGGATTACCACCTTGAAGGATACCAAAGGAGACCTGGTGAATTAATTCCTAGGTTTCCAGATACATGGATCTAGGAAAGATGTTTCAAACCTCGGGAAGAGAAATTTTCTCATGTTTAAATATCCATGAACAACAGAAGCTCAAATGATGGATTCATTTTGCTTTATTTTTATTGGATGGCAGTCATTAGCATCAGATTGCATTAAATAGAACAGCAATGAGCACAAGTCAGAATTTTCTGTTACCTATACATATTAATTTTTTTGATATCTCACAGATTGTTTATACTCGTAAGCATCTGTAAGTGCATTCCGTCCCATCCCCTATAATTAATATTTCAGCCCGGATACAAGATGTAAACAGCCTAACGCCACACAATGAATGAATTCAAATAAAGGGAGTTACAAGGAAGCTTTAACGTGCAGATACGTACCCTCAATGAAATTACTTCATTGTTTCACTTCCATTTCTGCGATTTATGAATGCCCGTATTCATAAGAATATGTGTTGTTCGTTGTACATTTTCCAGCACAATCATGGACAAAAAATATGTGACGATTTATTCTTCTATCTTACAAGATTTGTTTAGAAAACGAAGAAATCATTTTGAATAAAATAAAGCAAGTATGTTATCTTAAGTTTATTGAATGTTCCTTGGCATCTCTCTCTCTCTCTCTCTCTCTCTCTCTCTCTCTCTCTCTCTCTCTCTCTCTCTCTCTCTCTCACACACACACAGTCTGACTCGTCTCCTATTTATTTTCTGTTTCAAAGGCAACAAAACACACACGGTTTCAATACGCATTTTTCATCCGGACGTCTGCGCCTGACTTGCAAAATATTAACCACACGGACATTTAAAAAGAAAAAAGACTCTCCTTGATTGTTCTGTATTCCATACCGACTGAACCAAACGTGTCAACGTCCAGGCAAAGTCATTTATTATGGAGATATGCTTTTCAGAGATGTGAGTTCTTCGTACTTTCTCAATATGTGCGAACTACGATCTAACCTATAGCACTTTCATTACCAGCTTGCTCTAATTTTAAGTTCTCGTGGTTAATTCACTTTTGCCTAAAATGTTTTTAATGAATTCCTCGCTGAATACGTAATACGTATTTACATCAAAACCTCTGAATTCAACGAACTCGTTAAAAAGACACGTTAAAAATAACATCTTATATAACGTCAAAATATGAAAATAGGCGATACTACATAAAAGACTTTAAATGAGCACGTAAGCTTCTGCAAACTAATCAACAAACAGTCTACCCGCAAGGCGTGTTGTGAATGTCGCTTGCAGTATATGAATAAACCAAAAGGGAAGGTCACTGAACTATATACAGACCGCCAGGTGTTACTGCAGAGTCGACAGGTGCGAGAGCCAGCTTCGGCAAACAAGCTTTAGTTGGGATGCTAAACTCTGACAATAATTTACATATTAAAACGTTCACTGAATATAATGTAATTTCGATGAGGTCAGCTCTAATAGAGGAACTCGAGTAATCACATCAGCCTATAAAGTACATTTCTTGGTCAGAGCGGACCAGTGCGATTGTATTTGTGTGAATGTTCACAGTTTTGTAACAAGATTAAAGACAATCACGACTCGAATTGCACATTCATTTCTACAGTAACTCACTTTCAGATCTCATTGCCGTTGGCACCAGACCGTTAAAGTTTGCTGGATGTTTCAGGAACGCTTAGTTTTCGCCAGACTGGGCCATTAGTCCTAGGATTTTGTGAAAAATTCAGTGAAACCATCTTGGGCTGTTCAGGTAGTTTAATCTTTTTCTATTTTTGCGTTCAGTTTAGAACTTTTAAGAGAAAAACGAAAGCTCCAATAATAGAATAAGTCAAGATTTATCAGCGATTAAAATATTCTTAAAAGCAAGCAATAATACCGATTTCAGAAATAGAAATAAAACAAAAATACTGTAGTTTAATCCCAAGACCAAATTATCAATGAGAAAAAAATATATTATTGCCAAAAAAAAAAGGACGAAATGTCGATTACTTAAAGACTCTCGTAACATAGATATTGGGAAGCAATAATGTAAAAACAATAGTTTAAAGTTTATTTGCATAAGCATACGCAAGAAACTGAAGTGGGGATCTCTCTCTCTCTCTCTCTCTCTCTCTCTCTCTCTCTCTCTCTGACATTTCAAACTCTTTTGAAAAGTCGTGATAAGTAATATATCATCCTCTCTCTCTCTTAAACAATTTATACATTTCAAACTCTTTGAAAAATCTTGATAAGTATATGTCACTCTCTCTCTCTCTTTTCTCTCTCTCTCTCTCTCTATTCTCTCTATATATATATATATATATATATATATATATATATATATATATATATATATATATATATATATATATATATATATATATATATATATATATATATATATATATATCAAAAGATTCCTCGTAATTCAATTTCTCTAAAGACTTCCTGATTAGAAACCATCAGTAGTCGTCTGCCTCTTGGTCTTTCCTATGCCCCTATTAACTTCCTTCCCACTTCTTTCTGTCAGGGAAAATATGGAAGCGACGAAAATTGACGTCATTCAAAAGACTGCTTCTACATCTCAGTCCCCCAAAAGAAATTATTTCTCATCCTCAAAATTTAATTTAGATAAGATATTCTCACGAGGTATTCCCAACACAGGACTGGGATATATCTCTCGCGTAATTGGTTTTTCTGATAACATGAAAAATTCCTCAAGGTCCTCCCGACTGCGACATTATGAATTCATGAGATATAAACAACAATTTCTTTAGACTAAGAACGAAAGTGATGGAATATAACCCCCTCCCTTATAAAGCTTTCCAGCCCCTGGGCGCATTTCTGCTTGAAGACGCAACGCAAATCCTCTTATGAAAATGCGGCTTTAATATTTTCAAGTTTATTTTCAGGTTTAGGGAAAGAGCGAGACTTTGCAAAGGAATAAAAGCAATTTACGTCTTCATTGTTCTGGAGGTAATAAATTGGATATATGTCATTAACTCGAAGTAACTAATAAGTATTTTACTTTAACGGATCTGATTTATTTAAATGCTGCCAACTCTTCCATGCAGCTCATTTCTGCTTTCTGTTGTTCAAATATTTTACACTTTCTCCGAGTGCTTTTCTATAACTTAATCCAAAATAAGTAAGAGAATAAAAGCTGAAAAAAAGATACTTGCATATTCCACGATAATTTAAGATAGAAAAGAATGTAATTGCTTTGCAATTTTTTGCTGTTTACGTCAGCTAAATTCTACAGCAGTTGCCAAATATAGATTATGTTAAAATGTTTTATAACCTAAATACCTTACGAAAATGAAGCAACAGTGCTATTGCTTCTGCAAATGACGTCGATGAAATTGGTGTTGTCACACCAGTATAACAAACTTACGAACAAACAAAATTAATACACGATTATTTTGCAAAATAAAGTTTCTCAAGATGTTTCCAAAGGCGATCTAAAAGATATCAAGAAATGAAAAACACGTTTTGAGTGGAACATAACGAAGGCGTCGGTATTCCTTCAGCCCTTTACCCTCCAAAACATTTTCCTCCATTTGCGTTCCGTTGCTTGGGAAAGCGACCAAAATCCTCTTACGTGAAAGCATCTTTCAATATTTAAGTGTTACCTGGACGGGAAAATTTACACAGAACTTTAAAACATTCACCTTCTTAAAGGTTTCAAGGGAATCGGCGAGAAACATTCTCCTTACAGCAGGGAATGAATTTTTCAAAGCCTCAATTTTTTACAAAATATTCATGTTGGACTGTGCAACAACTTTCCAGGGGTTGCTTGCTTTCAGCCAGCCAGCAGAGAAATTAATAACCCAGTCAAAATATTTTCCTCGCCTTATTTACCGAGTAACAGTTTTTCAAAATATTTGGTATCAATTAATACTTTGTAAGAAATAATTATACTATATTATTAGGCATTCCTAGTGCATCATAAAACAAATTTCCTCTAGACACAATCTCCTGTATAAAGTTGCAGCTCATAAGTAAAAAAATATTATAACAAGTTAAAAGAATCATGAACAGTGAAGCCAAAAAATTGCTGAAATATGTAAAACGTATTTCATGCTGACACCTCAGTAAGACTACATACGTAATGTTTTAGTCACTATGCACCACAGATTAAAACTCCCCCAACACGAATATGATATTTGGTTGTTCGTTCGAACATGGGCCACTGGCTGAAATTTGTTATCTAAGAAGATGACAAGTGTTATATCTGTTATTCAAATGATACACTTAAGACAAATCTTTCGGATTAAGTTTTCAACGGCGTTCTCATGAACGGTGCTTTGGCTGTGAATTCAGCATTGCCACGGGTTTTTGCCAATAGATAACTGGCAATTTTCAGTAACTTAGTGTATATATATATAAATATTATACATATATATGCATATATACATATATATATTTATATATATATATGTATATATATATACATACATACATACATACATACATATATATATATATATATATATATATATATATATATATATATATATATATATATATATATATACACAGTATATTAATGTGTGTATGGGAACTGCTGGGATAGTCGAGTAACTTTTAATTTCCTTGTGGCCTACATTTACATGCAATAGTTGGCATATTTATTTATTTGTTATTTTTTGCTGTCCGGCAGTGGCAACAATAAACATTTTTTTCCATATTTTGCTTATTATCGATTACATATAAGTTACTAAACTAGGAATCAGTTTCATAAAATCTCGCTTTATTATACTTTCCTCAGATTTCTCCACTTACTAAAGTGGAAAAATCCATATGCGGATTTTTCCACTGTGGATAAATATGTCAAAAAATATAATCAAGGAAACAGGTACGTAACTATGTGCTTATCCAATAACAACAATGATAACCAACATGAAGTATTTCGATAGTCAAATATTTGTAACCGACCACTGCGATACAGGTGAGTAAAGATTACGTCAGTGGTACTATATCCTTTAATTAACAAAACTGAGTAAAATCAGTGCAGATAAACACTCGCAATAAACCAACTGTGGCAGTTTTTCCATCAGCTGCAAGACAATCAAACTTCGCAAAAGAAAAGATACTTTTATAAACAAGTAATTAGTGGAAAGTCGAGAGGTTACCTAAATGTGGTCCCTAACAGCTACTCCCTCCCCCAAAAGGGGCTATTCCCCTCCCCCCCAACGCCTCCAAGGAGCGAGGAGTTCTGAGTGGGTTGTAACTTTCTTGTAGCAACAAAGGCATTTTACACAAATGTCTGATGATTTGGAATTTCCAATCTCGCCAAGGCCAGTTTTAACATTTACAAAATTACTTGTATTCATTTACATTCATAAATTAGAATGAGTCTAGACTTACAGCACCGGCATGAGGTTTGAACCTATTAAGAAATACCAAAGACGTGATCATTCACATACGAATTCTACCAACATTTCCGTGTCTAGCAACACTCGTAATTACCCTGCTATGTACTCAATACAGCCTCTTAATTCCTATCCGTCTTCCCTTTCCGTCCCCCTCATGGGAATTCCCAACATCCCCGTCAGCAGTTCCTTCAGGAATTTCCTTCCCCGTCACTTCCCAAGTGTCAGAAGAGCTTCCTACCCGCAACAGCCTCCGTGAAACATGCTTCCGGGGTCTCCGTCCGATTTCCGAAGGCCTTTGTTCTTGCTGCTAATTCTATCCAACTCCAAAGTTTCTCTTAAACCTTAGGGCTACTTTGCGTTTTGGTGCTGTTCTACACGACTTTATTTCACAATCCGTCCCTTCTATTTTGTTTTCTTTGCACAAGATGGTGAAAAAGGAGAATGCAGAGAACAACAAAAACCAAAGTTTACATTAATATTATCAATATATAATGCTGTTATTAACGATAACGTTCACAATATTCATAGAAACGAACTAAAAATTTGACTAACAACTAATTGACCCAATTAACACAGCCATGGTAAAACATTATTTCAACAACAAAATGGGTGGAAACTTAAATTATAAATATAAAACGGTTGAAAAATAAAAAAAATAGAAAATTTAAAACTAAAGCACTCTAGATGTTTCCTTTACGCAAATTTCAAAAACTATATCTCTCTCCTTATACAGCAAACAATTACACGCGAAGTTTCTTTCGGTTACATAATTCTAGAATTTCACCAAATTCATTAATTCCGACCTTGCACTGACAAGAAGAATTCTACTGTACTTCGAAAAAAAAGTTTAGACTTGAAAAGGAGTCCAATTAATTACGGACCAAGACGAAAGTAAAATATCAAAACATAGCAATTGTACAAATGTGAGAGAGAGAGAGAGAGAGAGAGAGAGAGAGAGAGAGAGAGAGAGAGAGAGAGAGAGAGAGAGATGTCAAGTCTTCCTGAATGGGTTCATTCCTTGGGAGAGAGGGCGAGAAGCAATTGCATATTTACTGGAGAGAGAGAGAGAGAGAGAGAGAGAGAGAAGGGTTATGATTTGTATATTTTCCTTTGTATTTAAAGTTGGATTTTTACTGCAGAGAGAGAGAGAGAGAGAGAGAGAGAGAGAGAGAGAGAGAGAGAGATGGGTTTATAATTTGTATATTTGCCTTTGTTTTTAAAGTTGAACCTCTACTGCAGAGAGAGAGAGAGAGAGAGAGAGAGAGAGAGAGAGAGAGAGAGAGAGAGAGAGAGAGAGAGAGAGAGAGAGAGATTTAGAATTACCTTTTTGAATACGTTGAATCTTTACCATCAACACTATGTTTTTAATACAAAAGCATCAAATCAATTACTATCTCCCTTTATGTAAAACATTCTATCAAAACACTTCTAACATGTAATGGCAGCAACGGCTAGAGATTTATTTACACAAGTCAAGATTCCTTCCCTTTACGGATCGACAGAATTCAAATATAATAAATCGTTCGTTAAATGGCATATCAAAAATGCTTGACATCCCCTCATTATGTTCCAGTGACTCAGCTGACAAATTAACACTAATAACATTTTGTTTTTAATTACGGATATAAACCATATGCGTTTTGCATCGGTGAACAAAGTAATGATGCAATTGCATCCCTCCCTCTCTCTGCCAAGGGGCAAAAGCTTTCAGGGTGACTTGACATTTCTCTCTCTCTCTCTCTCTCTCTCTCTCTCTCTCTCTCTCTCAATTCTCTCTCTCTCTCTCTCTAAATAAGGAATGAAACCATTCAGGAAGACTTGACATCTCTCTCTCTCTCTCTCTCTCTCTCTCTCTCTCTCTCTCTCTCTCTCTCTCTCTATCTCTTCTCATTTCAGGTAATTCTTCATCTCTCCCTCTTCCTTATCAGCAACGCTCAATTTATCTTTCTCTCCCTCTCTTTCTATTAGTCTGTCTCAATTTGCTTAGTGTTTCCTTCGCCCTTTCAAGTTCCTCCAGAGGGGACATGTTTCTTGACTGATAGAGCTATTAGGAGGAGATGCTTTCAACACAGGATTAGGAAAATTCTTCAGATTTACTCTGCTTAATTTTTCCTGGAAAATCCCTTGCGACACCTCCTGTTGTCACATTAAATGTTCATGAAATACTCACCGCAAGAGTCCTCACGGTAAATTTTCACGCGTGATTTTAAGAAAGAAATTAATGTAAAATGTAATTTCAGAGCAACATGACGAAGGCATTAGTATTCTGCCATTCAGCTTCTAAGTGACTTTGTCCCTTTCGTGTCCTTTTCGTAAAAAAGTGGCGTCAATACTGTTAGAAAATTATACTTCAATACTTTCCATGATAAGGTTAGAAAATTACGCTTCAGTATTTTCCATGACTAGGTGGCAAGTGAAATCAGTTGGAAATATTCTCGTCCAACAGGGACTTAATTTCTTAAACTCAAGACACAATTCTGGAAGTGATTAGACTTTAGAGTTAGTTATTTAGGAAAGTGTCAGTTAGCATAATCATGTAATATTCATTTAGAAACCGTCATTTTATTCTGTAATGGATCACACATGAAGCGTAAACACTCAACTTTCCAAACGCTAGCCGTAGCCAAAGGAAATAGGACTGTAAGGGGTGAGGATAATAATTAATACCTGTAAAGAGAAATGTAAAATTGACACCGAATCATTCAACCATTGTCATTCTTGTGCAGTGTCTTTCAATGTGGAATTTCCAGCAAAGCAGCGATCACACCCTCACGATTATCAATATATGGACTTCGAATAAATTCACTTATAATTTTCTTACATAAATCGCATGTGATCATTAACCCATCGGTAATTGCTTTCATTATTAGATTCCAAATTCAGTTCGATGGAAAATCTCACCTTTTTTCGTACTGAAAAACGATTTCATGAGTTATTCAGTGAG
>NC_089796.1:7566248-7568748 GCF_040412425.1 Macrobrachium rosenbergii | reverse complement strand
TTGCAACAAGTTTATGGAGATTCTTCTCCATCTAAGTTCAATTGTTTATGATTATCGGTTTTAAGGATCAATCAGGAGGAAAGTCCAAATTGGGAAGACCATCGACTGCAAAAAATGGAATTTGGCTTTGTCAAACAGTGGATGAAGATCGGGTTACTATCGATATGATAGCTAATGGGCTTGGATCAACCATGGTTGCGCATTTTCAATTTTAAATGAAAATCTTGATTTGAGTAAACTTTCAGCGGTGTTGGGTCCCAAAAGGCGTTGCAGGTAAAGACCAACTGCATTAAAACAGGACTTTCCTAGTTTTAACGAAAGATTCAGTCAAATAATAACTTTTTGGAGAAAAGCTACTAAGATGAAAGATCCATCAATATGACCCAGAAAGTAGAAATTCAATCAAAGAGTTACCAAGAGAGCTGAGTGAGTTCAAAGTGGAGAGAGAAGGTTAGCAACAGTGTTTTGGGAAGGAGTGATTTTGATTGATTTCCAAGGGAAGAACTAACAAGGTGTTTGCAAAAACTGAAGGGTCCAGCTAAAAACGTCGACAAGTTGAATTTTGCACCTGGTCGCTTAGCACATTTCAAGGGTTAAGAGTGAAACAACAAATTTAGGTGGAAACTCTTGAAACTCCTTATAGGATCTCAACTCCTTCAGATTTTTCCTGTTCCCAAAACTCAAGGACTACAGGTTTGAATCTTTGGATGCTACTAAACATGCAGTTTCAACATGGTTTTTAATAGAAAGGCGCCAAATTTCCTTTGTGTGTTATGGAAACAGCGCCTTGAAAAGTGTATAGAGTTATATATAGATATGTATAAAAATGATGTTTGAATTTTATAAATAAAAGTATATATATTTTTTATATATATATATATATATATATATATATATATATATATATATATATATATATATATATATATATATATATATATATATATATATATATATGTATATATATATATATAGACAGATAGCTAGATAGACAAACAGTGTCAGCTGTGTGGGCACACAGACAGACAGAAATCAGGACAGATTATGAAAATCTGTAAAGATAATCAGATCACTACACGAATTACACAGCTAATGGCACCAGAGATAGTGCCCCTCTTCCTCTCCTTCCCCCTCCCCCTCCTCATCGGCCACCCTATCCCCACTCAGCTAACTAAAAACTTAATCGAGTTATGCAGACCGAACAGAATTAAACTGCCTTATACAGAAAGAGGCTGCAAAATTAACTTATATACAAGTTAATGGTTAGTTTGGGATGAAGAGGTAAAAATATGAGTAAAATCTCCAATCTATTTTCTAATTAACATTTAGATTGGCATTAAAGCATTCCATGTAATTTCAAAAAAGATTTATAAAAGACGGTACGCATCCTGTATTAATTTGCATATATGAATGGATTACAATTCTATGTGTGTGAGGGTGCAGTAGTCATGGACCAGATTCAGTCTCTCTCTCTCTCTCTCTCTCTCTCTCTCTCTCTCTCTCTCTCTCTCTCTCTCTCTCTCTCTCTCTCTCTCTCTCGTTGACTTTGATTTAAAGAGTCGAATAATAATACTAACATACATAAATATTTCCTCAGACTTTTGTCAAGGCCTCCGCAAACATAAAGGAGTCATTTTTGACGAAGGAATTATCATAATCATAACTGAATCAGTTTTCCTCCCCTAAACTTCATCAGCAACAAGAGTGAGAGTTCTCCGGTATATCCATCATAAACCTTTAAAAACTGGCTCTCAAAAACTAATTATCTAATTAAAATGCGAGAAATAAGCGGCCCCCCTCCGCGGAAACGTGGGAATATCCCCCTGCTTGGAATGACGGATGATGAAAGCATTTTATGGATGAATTACATTCCTTTCCCGAACAAGCAAATGCGAGGTTTGTTGATGAAGTGACTTCTTCCTTTTATATATGTGACATTACTCTTGACTTCTGGATCACAACGTTATGATTATTCATTTCATCTCTCGTAGTCAGAGCTTAATACAACACAAGCACAAATGCATATCCAGATTTACAGAAAAAAACGCAACACACATATATATATATATATATATATATATATATATATATATATATATATATATATATATATATATATATATATATATGTGTGTGTGTGTGTGTGTGTGTGTGTGTATACAGATATAAATGTGTGTGCGTGTTTGTTTCTTCCACAGCGCAGCTACCAATCATCTAAGAGACGAGAAACACTTACGGAGGAATGCGCTACAAAGTAGTTAATTAGAAAGCAAAGTAAGAAGTTCGGGGGGGCTTATGATATGCCCAAGCATAATGTAGACGATATATCTAGTCTAATAAACTTGCAGAAGAAATTATCTGGAATCTTAACACAATCAATATAAACTTATGCTTCTGGGCATTTTGTATCACAAATCATAAAAGACAAGATCAAAATGGATTTAAAGGAATAATAACTTGCTAATTTTCATATTCTCTGGTTTTCACTGACAGAAGTAAG
>NC_089796.1:7551248-7561248 GCF_040412425.1 Macrobrachium rosenbergii | reverse complement strand
TCTCGTAACGGGTGATATTCCTTGACGATATTTTCCTTGTGGAACAAAACAGCATTTTCTTTTTCTGCTTCCTTTTTAATTCACTCTTGTACACTCAGCAAAAGAGAAAAGGATTAAGTGAAAATAGAACAGTGCCGGAGAGAGCTAGAACGCTGTTGAATACTGAACAAGTAACAAGAACAGATAGAAAGAGAATTGTTTGAGGTATAATTTTTCTTCTTTCTTCTTTCTCTTTTCTCTTTCTTCTCTTTCTTTCTCAACTCTCTTTAATTCTCTCTCTCTCAATATAGAATATATATTTATACATACACTACAGAATACATCGATATATATATATATATATATATATATATATATATATATATATATATATATATATATATATATATATAGAGAGAGAGAGAGAGAGAGAGAGAGAGAGTGATGTGATGTAGTTAGAAATAAGACACAGCAATATTCATATAATGGAATGGGATGGTCGTGTGATAACGGAAGAATGTAGTATTCTGGTAATGGAACAGGCAATATTCCGATAATGGAAGGAAAAAGATATAGTCGGATGTTGCAATGAAGTATATATGGATAAGTGTCTGTCTGGCATCCTGATATTGAAAGGTACAATGTTCTGTTAATCTGTGGTGGCTGCATCGCATAAGATGCTTTGGCTATAAAGTAAAGAAGAGACGTTCTCTTGTTCCTATGGCCTCTGTGTCAATAATAGTTTTGGGTCCTGAAAATTTTGTATCTTAAAGATGAGACTCATTTTTATGAGTATTTGTCCTCAATTTGTCTTTTATTGGCGACTGGCTAAATATATGGAAATATAACGACACCTTTAGAAGGCCACTCAACGGTCAGAGCTATAAATCTTTACTGAAGCCTCTGGAAGAACATATTTGTTTTCAACTGAATCTGTATGTGTGTGTGTGTGTGTGTGTGTGTGAATCTATGTGTGTGTGTGTGTAAATAAAATACCTACATTCGAATACGGATTCACGGATCTGGATCAAATTTGGTAGACGCAAAGCGCCCAGTCACTCCTCGAAATGTTGAGCATTTGCTGGATGTTCAGAGCATTTTGCAAACCGGCTATGGATAGGAATCGCCTAGTCTTCATCATACCGCCTACAAGTTAATCATTAGCAGGGGTAACCTAAATCATTTTTCACAAGGTTTCAACAAAAAATCCTCAGGTTTCGACAAAATCCTCACATTAGCTTTATGATGACCCGGCTGACAGACAGACGAACAGACAGACAGATAAAACAAAACAGTATCCTGTTCGGTGAATGTTAAATACTGAAACCATTCTTACATAACTTAGAGAACTAACTGGGAAGAGTAATCAAACGAAAAAGGTCCCAAGAGGAACCAAATTTTTTCTTATCGTTATCGCACTGCTCTAAGGCATAAAGGCAATTGCCGACCAAGTCGTACCGTACATTTTGCTTGATACTGCACGATTCTTGATAAGGAGGAGACAACTGGCCTGGCCGACAGTTATGGGAGTAATGGAACCAAAACGGTCGTTTAGTCTGAATATTTTGTTGGAGTAGCATGAACACATTCAAAAATTTTGTGTTCATTCTGCCGTTGCTCGCTCTTCTCTTACTTTTTCTTCTTCTCTCAGGCTCTCTCTCTCTCTCTCTCTATATATATATATATATATAGTGATTTCGTTACTTTATATTATATATATATATTATTGTATATGTATATGTATATGTGAATATATATATATATATAGGTATACATGTATATATGCATGTATGTATATGTATATATACATATAACCAAATATGGTATATATAAATTATATATATATAAATTGAATATATGAAAAGAGAGAAAGACATACGGAGAGAGAGTGAGGACATGACCTTTTGTATGAGGGGAAGTCAAATTCCTCTGTAGTTTTTCGACCGCAGAACCACTACCAACATCAACTATACAGCGATTCTGGCTTCCATATTTCCCATAAATGCATCAGCTATTAAAAGGAAAGTGAGAGGGACAGGACTCCAGCAAGCGAGAATAAAAGCAAAATCAAAACGACTCCTGGAAGAATAGAAGGTAATGTTAGCCCCGACGGAATAACCGTTTACCATTCTACGCAGTCGAGTCTTCTGTACAGCGTATAATGCTGTATGAAACTCTCAGCCACGGTCCATGAAACTATTAGCCGCGGCCCATGAAACTTTCAGCCACAGCCCGGTGGTGGCATTTGTTGTTGCCAGACGCACGATCATGGCTAACTTTAACCTTAAATGAAATAAAAAGTATTGAAGCTAGAGAGCTGTAATTTGGTATGTTTGAGTGATTGGAGGGTGGATGATCAACATACCAATTTGCAGCCCTCTAGCCTCAGTAGTTTTTAAGATCTGAGGGCGGAAGGACAGACAAAACGCCATCTCAACAATTTTCTTTTACAGAAAAGTCAAAAGACCTAAAATTAGATGTCTCTTACGTCTGTTGTCTTATGTTTTTACTTCTCTCTTGATAGGAAGCAGAACCAAGGACCATTATATTTTCCTTGTCATTCTTAAGTTTTTTCGCTCGTGATAAGGCTCATTGTTATGCCCACGCTCATACTAACACTCTCTCTCTCTCTCTCTCTCTCTCTCTCTCTCTCTCTCGTTTGAGGACTGAACTACACATACGCTAATGGAAACCAATCATCTTTGTATATCGAAAAGAGAATCGTCCTGGCATTCAAATTCAAAGAACATGAGAATCTTACTGAGCCTTAACGCATTGCAACAATGGGAAATAGCAACCTGGTAATTTTTCATATACATACTCGCTAAGTATATATACACGAGTATGCGTGGACGAGCATATTGTAACTGATCTGTAGATGACCTGACTTTTGTGAGTATATTTAACGAACTAGAATGCCTGGAATTGTGGATGAAAGAGAATCGAGCTGGTTAATGTGCTTTTTTATGAGGGTGGCTGTCCAGGTTTACATGGAAGGAAAATGTAAAAATATGGAGAAAATAGTGGGGTGGACCTTATTAGACAAAGATACGTGTCTGATACATGAACTGAAGTGGATCATTCAGGGGAAGAACGAAAGCCACTGTACTGAATAAGTGACTACTTTTGCGTATTTATATTTAAGGCATGTTATAGGTTAACATGGAAGGAAAAAATTTGAAAATTTTTAAGCAACAGTGAGGTGGACCCTTGTGACAAACACATGTGTCTGATGCGGTCAACAGTGGGTCACAGTGAGACCCGAACGTCAATGTAGTGAATAAGTGTCCAAAGTTGCGTCTTTCAATTTAAGAAAATAAGGGTTCTACCATGGTCATCTCTCAGGAATCCCATAAACAAGTATAAACAGAAACAGAAAATACCTGGAAAGGTCAGACCCAACAAATGGTTCTGCAAAACCACTGAAAGTATTAATGGAAAAATTAGCGCCTGAAATGACATGTTAAAAATTCTGCAGCATAATTTATACTTGTTATTTCTTTTGAAGGTAATAAAACTATGATAGGAACAGAGCAGTAAAGTTAAAAGTTAAGAAGAAATGAGAAGAATGCAATTGTAATAAAGCCAGATTATTCTTCTCTCTTTTATACTCTGAGAAACAGGGAGAGCTTTGAATAAGGGGAAAACAAGAAATGAGAAAAGAAATTCCCTCATGTAATAAAGTTCAAAGTTGAGAGAAAATAGCAGCGAATTAATTATGATACAGCTAAGTTCTTCTCTCTTTTATACTCTGAAACGGATTCAGCTCTGAATAGGCGCAGAAACACAGAAATGAGACAAGCCGGAATTCTTGACACCTGTTTTACGGGGAGCACCTCGCCACGAATGTGATGTTACTGCTTTTATTTCCCTGGAAGAGGAACAATTTTGAAGAATATTTCCGGGAAATGGACAAAGAAGAAGAAGAAAATAAAAACGAGCATAGAAAACGAGCACTCGCGTTGCATAATAATGAAAGTGGGGCCAAGCTGTGTCAGACATTTCCAGCCTCAGGCCAAGAAGGACTTTGAATATGCATGATCACTGAACGTACAATTTTCTACAAACAGTTTGAAAAGGATAGCGTGTTTTTCTTTCAGAGGTGTTTACTTTTTCTTTTCTCATATATATATATATATATATATATATATATATATATATATATATATATATATGTCTATATATACGGTAAATTTATATATATAAGATAAAAAATAAATATATATAAGGAGAAATATATATATATATTTATATATATTTATATAACGAAGCTTATAAATATATATATATATTATATATATATATATATATATATATATATATGTCATATATATATGTATATATATTATATATATATAATATATATATATGGTAAAAGAAGGAAAAATACGTTATACAATATCCAGAGTAGAAAATTGTGCGTTTAATAATTATGAGTTATGCAAAGCCCTTCTTGGACTGAACTGAAAATGTGTATTACATACATATATACATATAATAAATATATTATGTACATATATATAAATACATATTTGTGAAAACAAAACAAATAAATATATGTATGTATACATACAGCGACTTATTTATATAAGTATATATATATATATATTTAGTATATACATACATACATGACACACATATATAATATATATATATGTGTTTATATATTTTATATATATATATATATATATATATATATATATATAATAAATATATGTATGTATGTGAACCATGTATATATCCATACATAAATACGCGCGTGTGTGTACGCTCTGGAGCAAGGTGGACAGAACGGCAAGGAAAGTGATTTCTAGGTAAGGGCCGACGAACGACTAGAATTGAAGAGCCTCGATGTCCAGGAAGCAGAGGAGTGCTTAAAGTTAAGGGTGACTGGCATATGGCTGCTGAAAAGATCATCTGTGGAAACATATGAATCCACTTATGCTGTGAAAGTTTTGCACAGAATTCAGCGCTTCGAGAGGAAGCGTGGCAGTGACCCCCCCAAGTTCTCTCTCTCTCTCTCTCTCTCTGAACCATGCTCTATCTGCATAACGGTTGCAGATGTTGAGGTGTGTGTATAATATATGCACTTAAATATATACATATTTACAGATATATATATATATATATATATAATTATATATAGTAATATATATATTTTCATGATGCTGCCTTGTAATACATATATCCTCCTATAATTTGATATGTTTACTCTTTTATTTATCATGTATTATGTGTAATAATAATAATTATTGAAATATCACAACAGATCTTAAAAGAACTAATGCTTTAGATGACTTAATAATGTAGTTTAGAATGAATAATATCTTTCTTGATAAAGCGTAGTATATGAACACGTGTGTGTTCAGCGAAGACTTGTTTCATTTCAGCTGTCATCAGTTGAGAAAGAAAGGCGCTTTGTTTTGGGTTAACGTGATGACAGTTTTGAAATAACAATTGCCGATTCGTTCAGGAAATCAACTCAGTTTTTCGTCTTCGTTTATAAAACACGTCCATCATAATTAGCCGATTGCAGTATGTTTCGATCGTAGAGATTTCTGTAAAAGATTCGTCCAGTACGAAAAGAATACGAGTGATTTCGCATTGTTACGTGCATTGTTCGATTCACGTACGCCACTTTGAGAGAAAGAGTAACGTGTCTTGATTTAGTTACGTGACGTTTTGACCCGATTGCGTTCAAACCGTTTCGCTGGAGTGACGTCACCTTCCCCTTCTAGAAATTTCTCTCGTATCTCACACCCAAAATGCTTTAATGACGTCGCATCTCCTGCTTCTAGAACTTTTTGCTCTTGTGTCTCGGAACCAAAATGCCTTAATGACGTCATGTAATTGTTTCTTGTGATACTGGAATTCTGAAATCTGTTCATTCTTATTCTTGAGACCGATCAGTTTGGTTCCCTCTCTCTCTCTCTCGTTCTTAAAAAGAGATTACTTTTAACGTAGTACAATTGTGGTCACGTATAACTTTTGAGATCTGAATTTAGTAAAATTATTCAACTGTAACGGCGCCTGGTAAAAAAGGTGTGTTTCGTGAAATTAGCGCGGCTGCAAAGGGGTTTTACAGAGGTTTTCACAAGTTTGTGTAAGGTAACGTGAATTTTACTTATTAATACCATAGTATAATAAGTTAGGGAAATTTTGCCTTAGTGAAATTATTATTGATAATTCTTATGTGTATTTTTGTGTGTTTTTCTGTTTGCAATCTCTTCATATTTTCACATTTTTTTATGTTTGTAATGTAACATTTATTTACGTTGCATTTTAAATATTTCTTGGTAATTTAACATCGCATACTTGATTTAATTTTTCATTTATTAAGATTTTCTTTTCAAATCTTGAGTAATTCTTGATAGTTTAAATTTTGCTTGATTAATTTAAATTCCTGATAAAGTTTTTTCAGAATTAGTTTTGTTTCATAATTTAATTCAAGAATTAATTGTTTTTGTGTTATTTTCAAGTAATAGTAAATTTTTCAGATTGTGAATTTAATTATAAATTTTTAACTCAAAAATAAATTTTGTATTTAATATTTTTTTAAAATAGGTGTTTCATTTATTGACCACCAGTGAATAGGATCAATTGTGTGTATAAGAAAAAATAAATATGTTTTGTTCTTTTGTTTTGCAAGTGAGTTAAGACCAGGGAAACAGTTAAAGTTATTTGATGGAGTGATGCCCTTTACTTCAGAATATTTTTATTTAATTGTTGATACCTCACACATATTCTGATAAACTCTATTTTGATTTTTTAAGTGATTAATGGGTTTTAAGGGATCACTGTTGCCTTTTTAGAGTACTCAGTCGTAACTCCTATTGTTATGAGAGTTCAGGTATCTGGCTGAAGTGAGGTATATTTTTTGAATTTTGAGATTAGTTGTGTAATAACCAGGTACTTATGCGCATCAGACATATATATATATATATATATTATATATATATATATATATATATATATATATATATATATATATATATATATATATATATATATATATATATATATTATATAGTACACACACACACATGTGTGTGTGTGTGTGTGTGTGTGTGTGTGTGTGTGTGTAGCTAAAGAAACTGAAGACAGAAAGGAGGCTGTTGCAAAACACCGAGTCATAAATCAGAAAAATTTTGGGGCAACATTTGAAAGCTGTCAAAAGAGAAGCAAATGATCAAAGCTCATTAAATCTGGCCTTCATGAGAACTCATGAACGCTCTGAGCGACAGCGACCTAAGACAAAGGATACAAAATACTGTTTCTCACATGCGTGCAGGGTTTGAGACAAATTGTTTCAATATATAACTGAAATTAGATGAAAATATCCTCCCCAAAAAAAAATAACATTAGATCTAGTGAACCACATTTTGCTGCGTAGTAAAAGAAAAACTACCCGTGTGACACGTGACGAAATTTCGTTGGTTATTACAGGAAAAACAAAAATTATTTTTGACGCCAAGAAAGACAAGAAAATCGTTCTGAATATTACATTTCCAAATCATCAGGACTTGAAAACAGAAAATGCGCCGTAGTTTCTTCGGCGCAATCGAGTTTTCTGTACAGGTATAATCAAGTCCACCGAAAATAGATATATTTCGGTGGTCTCGTATCGCTGCATGAGCCGCGGCCTATGAAACTTAACCACGTCCTGGTGGTGGCCATCGTATAACGCCGCCAGAAGCACTATTATGGCTAACTTAACTCAATAAAAATAAACTGGTTGAGGCTAGAGGGCTGCGATTTGTATTTTTGATGACTAGAGGTGGATGATCACCACTACCAATTTGCAGCCCTCTAACTCAATAGTTTTTAAGATCTAAGGGGCGGACAGAAAAAGTGCGGACGGACAGACAGCCGGCACAGTTTCTTTTACAGAAAACTAAAAGCAGGTGGGTGCTCGACACTGCCTTTATATCTCTTTCCTCATATTTCTAGACTTATTTCCAATTCACTCGGTTCTGTTCTATCTCGGCTAACGCTAAACGCTTTTCCTCATAAATAATGCTCTTTCAGAATAAAGCTTGCCATTGCTATTTCACAGAGAGAGAGAGAGAGATCAAAACATCAAAAGCGATTTATTTGAACAACAGTCACAGAATTTTCCGCCATCTTGTCTATTCGAAATGGCGACAGGTCAATATCGAAGCATTTCTGCCGAAATGAATTTCCACCTGATTGGCTGTCGCGCCCAGGCGAGTGAGTTGATAGCTTTTAGAGAAAAGTAGATGCCGAATTCAGATTACAGCTGTCAGAACTGAACTGAATTTAGAATTTAGGCCAAAGGCCGTTACACTGGGACCTATGAGGTCATTCAGCGCTGAAACGTTAATTGACAGTAAAAGTTTGAAAGACGTAACAGGAGTGAAACCTCGCAGCTGCACTAATGAGTCAACTGTTAGAGAGGGTGGAAAGTAAAAGTAGAAGAAAGATATAAAAGGCGGTACAGTAAAACGAATGAAAGGGGGTTGCAGTTTAGCCGTAGGCACGCTGCAAAGAACCTTGTGCCAACGCCCTCTACGGGATACAGTTGTCGGAAACGTACAATAACATCCTGACGATCAGTGTTATCCTGCAGGACTTTGAGACGTCAGATTCCGGCAGAGTACGTTCACAAGGAGTTGCCTTCCATTGCCTGTTGAAATACGAGGATATCCGTTTAAACCGACACCGAAGTGCTTTTTCAACTCGCAAACAAAATCTTCTCCAATGTCTGAATGGAAATATTTTCAGACTCGACACTGAAGTATAATTCAAACACAAAGGAGAAGCTCTTTCAAAGGTATTCGAAATAAATGAAAAAATTTTCAACACCGAAAATCACTTCTGAAAGGTCAAATGCATTTAGCTTCCATCTACGCTGTCCAGATTCTATTTGTCTGAATGCACTTTCACTGAAAAACCATATGACAGTCAGACACAACTGTCTACGCGCATGCGCAAAAAGGATAACTCAAATACGAGAAGCGAAGGTTTTAGAAATGATATATTATGATCTTAAATGTATCGGACACTTAATGCATGACTTAGAATAGAAAATTTATGAAGATATTCCAGAAAGACGTTTTAACTGTTGTATAAAATAAACACAAATTATTCTGAAAATCATTCCTCCTTATTATTGAAAGAATGATTTTAGCACATTTATAAATCTTAAGATCTAAAATAGCCATATGGTGAAACGAGGCCCTTTAAGTAAAGACATTCCTGCAATTTTAAAAGATATAAGAGCAGTGCTCTATACACAATAGTCCCACTTTTAATTCGTTACTTATTACAGCGTGCTTTTGTATATTGTAACCCAACTTCATTAACTCCTTCTGAAGTCTTAACCTCAACAAATGTATGGTGGTAAATGTTACATGTTAAAGCATAAACATAGATACGCAAACATGAGAAATGTTAAATTTTCTATGCCATTATGACTATAATCACTGCGTTGGACAGGACTTGACATAAGTAAAATAAAAAAAAAGAATGTTACTTCAATGAAGAAATATCTCCAGTTTGAAATACAGCGAATAAGGGCAAAAATAATGTACAATATCAGATAATTGCAAACTTATGGAAAAAGTTAAGGTAACAAACTACAAACCTCGCTCTATTATCGAAACTATCCACAAACAAAAGTGATTCGCTAAAACGTGATGATATCGCATTAATATATCATGAGGTTCGCGAAAACAAAAAGAGGAACACAGAGGAAACAAGTAAGTAAAGCGAGTTTTCTGTATAGTTTATAATCGAGGCCACCGAAAATAGATCTATCTTTCGGTGGTCTCGGTATAATGCTGTATGAGCCGCGGCCTATGAAACTATCAGCCGCCGTGCGGCTCGTGTTGTTGCGTTAGTAGCACAATCATGGTTAATTTTTAACCTTAAATAGAATCAAAACTACTGAGGCTAGAGGGCTGCAATTTGGCGTGTTTAGTGACTGGAGGGTGGATGATCACGATAACTATTTGAAGCGCTCTAGCCCCAGTAGTTTTTAAGATCTGAGGGCGGACAG
>NC_089796.1:7543748-7546248 GCF_040412425.1 Macrobrachium rosenbergii | reverse complement strand
TGTTTCTTGGCCAGTTGTTGAATCCTTTAAAGCTTTAGTAACCTGGAAGAACTTGACAAAGCACATGCCGTGTATGGACTCTCGCTGTTTCACTCGGGTTCCGGATTTCGTAGTACCTACCCATTTTTGTCTAGCTAGATAATGTGTTATGCTAACGATAACAGAAAACGTATTATTTAGATATATAAAGGAAAATGACACGAAATCGACACTAGGAGTTCTAAAGATTTATGTCAGTGTACCAGAACTGAAAGAACTGTTGAATGCAGTTTATGTCTAAACCATTTCCGCTTATATGAAAACAATCCATATCAGTTTTCATGTGTGTTGGGGGTGGGTGGAACGTCATATTGAAAATCTCAAATTTACACTTCTGGATCCATGCGCTTGAGTTACATAAGTTTTATATCTTTTTGTGGTTCGTATTGGTTGTGTCGATGTGCTTTTATAAATATTGGGCAAATCAGCTAAAAACGTTATAATCTGAAGAACGATGTAAAAGTTAAATGTTTAATGCTGTCATTCATCTTACTTGTTTACCATTACCGTTATACCGGCTGCCTGCCTCACAAGCAGTATTCTAAGCAATTACCGTCCGACTTCCACAAGTTTGTAGTGAATTAAATCAACTCATTAATTGCAATTATTCCTCAACTCATTCGTGACTGGGCTCCAGGGTAAATGTTGTAGTATTGAGCAGACTGATTATTTCAGTGACGTGGATTAAAGTTTTTCAGTTTAGCCTTATAATTTCCATCTTTCACTCTATACGTTTTTCCTTCTGTTTTCGGATTTTTCTTCTTATTTTATCTGTTATTGAGTTAGTTGCTGTTATTCCAACGTTATATATATATATATATATATATATATATATATATATCTATATATATATATATATATATATATATATTATATATATATACAGTATATATATAACTGGATCAAAGAAAATGGAACGTGATGAATATATAAATAAAAGACAAAAAATCCACGAAGCAAGATACAATGGAGTGTGTGGGGCCTTTCAAGCTGTGTCCTTTACTTGGACGACAGTCAGAGAGTCCTGGCACTCATATAACTCTTCCTAAATGAATTTTGTCTTTTATTTCATACATGTATATATATATATTATACATTCTTTATATATAATAATTACTTTTATTCTGTATATATCTAATGCAGGCAAGTTTTTTCGTTAGAGACTGAATAAAACCACAGTGCATTTCACTTGTCGATATAAGTATCTCCTCCTATGAGATAATTTTCTTCACATAAACGTTGTTTCTTTGCGTTTTGTAGTCTGTCATCCAAGTCATTCATGTAGAACAATGCAAAGAAGAGAGGCGGAACAACTGTTCCCAATGTTATAATTTGTTCTTCCAGGTGCAGGTGGCACTAAGTGAATGAAGTTACGTTATCCTAACAGATGACGGGTCATTGGTTGCAAAAAATGTAAATAACATTACAGCTAGCATAAGTAAACACTTTGAGACAATAAATACATTGTTCTTACGTTAAGATTTCTTCCTTCCTTTAGATTTATATAAGAACAGAACGGTTAAAAGCAAAAAGTATTTGATAATAATGATGATCGTGGAAAAGTTTGGGGAAAATATTATTGAATCAAAAAATTTGTTAGTAAATCTTGTGAAAATTCAAAGGTCATTGCCAAACAAAACAAAAATTTTGTTAAATTTGAAATGGCATGTTGTTTCACATGTCCCTAACAATTAATGAATTGAATGTAATTATTCTGTATAAAGTGAACTAGAAGATTATTTTACATAGAAGTGAAAAATGAAAAACATTGGAAATAAAATGCTAACAGTATTTTGAAGCAGTATTTTACATATCTGTTGTCCCTTTAAAAAGTTATGTAGCGAAAGGTGGGCATTTTTTTAAAGCCTGTCTAACCTTTTGCTCTTTTATGAACCATGCTCTCTGTTGAAAGCTTTCTTTTTTTTTTTAACAGGCCCATTTTGTTTACGTTCAGAATTGAATTCCAATCCATTTTGTTATTAAAATCTCCGCCGTGAACAAGAGAGAGAGAGAGAGAGAGAGAGAGAGAGAGGGAAAAATTGCTGACGGTTTCGTCTGCCGTATGAACTCAGCATTAACAATCGTAGATTATTTTTATTTCGTTGCCAATGTCACCCTATATTTTTACATATAAACTCTAGTTTTCAACTGTCAGTATTTGTTATATATTTTTGCTGCACTGATTTTTATGAAAAATCTATGAAAACTATGCCAAATATGTTTTTCAACGTTGTTCGTGAAATTGATTTTGAATTACGGTAAGAAATGGTCGATTTATTTACTTAATAATTATTTGTTTGAGTTAACATCCTTTTCCGTAGGTTTTGTTTGGCGTAGGTACACTCTGACCAGGACCACTAAGGAACTGAGTCTGCTGAGAAATATTTTCTTCTCTCACACTAATCTGTAACAACAGGAGGAAGAGTATACCGTTTCCTCTATCTCAAAAACTAATTCTCAA
>NC_089796.1:7523035-7543248 GCF_040412425.1 Macrobrachium rosenbergii | reverse complement strand
AAGTAGCACCAATTACAGTTATGGCACATGAGACAGACGAACAATCTGTAAGTCTGCAATTCCTTCAACTGTTAAGCATCAGATGATTTAAGCAAAATTCAACAGGATAGAACAAAACTGTCAACTTTAAAACATTCCTCATAACATGTCAAATTATCGTTTACTGGTACAGCATCTAGTACCCCAATGTCACCTTGCACCAGATGTTTTGGATGCAGTTGTTTCATATCTCCAAGGCGTCAGACAGGCTCAGTAATTTGGTTCAATCTTGTGCGGTCACAAACTCTGAAATTAGGCTAACAGAGCCTGACAGTTATTAACTACAACGCATGAATCTTTCCAGTTAACACCTCAGTTTGTCACAGAAAACGGGTAAGCATGAGCTTAGAAGCATTCTGTTACTTACCAGAACAATAATCATGGACTTGAAATTAAGAACTCTTGACATTCTTAGAGTGGTATCTTGGGCGCAGTAACGTATTTTCGACCATCTTATTAGTTTTCTACTATATTCAATCAAGATAAAACGTTACTATAACCGGCTCAGGTTCTCCATTAACCCCATAGCACACAACGTAATCTCCTATCTCTGTTTGGATTTTCACCAGAACAGAGTCTGTTACGTTACTCTCTTGCTGTCTTACATTTAACTGACTCGGAGAAAATCCGGGACTTTGTAAAAGTAGACGATGGTTCCAAACTCCTTTTTTTCCTAACAAGAAAAATTGTAGGTCCCATTAATTTTGAATAATAAAATTTCTTAATACCAAATAAGTAAAAAAAAAAAAATGACGAAAAATCTCTGTAGAGAAACTAAACACAGAAAGAGATAGGCTGACTGAACAATCTTACGTCAGGCAGTGGGATGGGCTTACCTGCGGTATGTTCATTCGTCTTCTGTTTCTAAAAATTAATTCAGTTTCTAAAAACAGAAGTAAAAAATGCGCCGAAGTTTCTTCAATCAATCAAGCTTCTGTACAGCGTATAATCAAGGCCACCGAAAATAGATCTATCTTTCGGTGGTCTCATTCATGCTGTATGAGCTATAACCCATGAAACTTTAACCACTGCCTGGTAGTGGCCTATCTATATCGTTGCCAAGCACGATTATGCTAAATTTAACCTAAATAAAATAAAAACTACTGAGCTAGGGCTGCAATCTGGTATGTTTGATGACTGGAGTGCATGATCAACACCCCCATTTGCAGCCCTCTAGCCTGAGTAATTTTAAGATCAAGATCGGAGCAGAAAAAGTGCAGACGGACAAGACAAAGCCGGCACAATAGTTTCCTTTTACAGAAAACAAAAGAAAAGGACAGAGACAATTTTTAATTTACTTTATTTCCCCAAACTGCACAAATATTAACCAATTAATCTGAAAAGCTACTATGCAGAATTTAAGATTCCTTGGGAGATGATTTCATTTTCTCTTGAGTGTGAACGGTTAATTCTTAAAGGGTAACAATACTTACTTTTCCTTGACACTCCATTTGTGAACCACTAAAAGAAAATTATGTCACCATTAATTCTTATGAAGTAAATAAATAAAATAACTTAAATCTTACCAAAAATCATTACCATAGTTCCGTACTCAGGCCCTCTGCCTGGTCATCCTTACAGGTCTCAAGTATTTTTATTGAAAATTTAGAACAAGCTTCACAAACCTTTTGAAATACAAAAGTGCTTAGGAAATTATATATGTATATATATATGTATGTATATATATATGTATATATACTGTATATCTATATATATAATATATATATATATATATATATATATATATATATATATACTATATATATTCACATACTAAAACAAATGTACCATGCTATGGATAAAAATGAAACAAAAATTTTACCATTCAACTATAGCACAAAAAAACTACACGTGGACCAGACCTAATTATCATGAAATGGAAGAGAGATTTCAATTCCACCTTAGAAAGTTATCTTCTAACAATGAATTTCTCTTAAAAATGTATAGACACTTCCTTCCTCTCACTTTATTTTCTTTCCAAGCTCCATCATGCTCATTGCTGCTCGTACCGGACGCTGAGAATTGTTGCTAGCTTCAAAAACGTTGCGTTCAAAAACCAGTAAAAAAGACCGTGATTTTACAAAATATTCTCCTCACTAGATATTCATTCAGTGTTCTTATTCGAGTACAGATTACACTTATAAAATGGATGACCTTCATCTCCGCGATAACAAAAGGAGTACGAATTTCATATCACAGAGACATATTCCACAGCAATAATTGCAATTATGGCGTACAAGACATTGAGGCTCCTTCCCATTTGCTGAAATGCATTTTTCCATTCCCTCGGTCATTTACCAGAAACTCCAATGCACGAAAGGCAAATCACCGAGTCGTGAAACTTAATGCCAGGGGACAGGACTTCTTTATCAAGATACTGAAAGCCCTAATAAGGACGAGTCTTCATTATGGAAGGGGTGGAGAGATGGAGTGCAATCAATTTCAAACGAAGAATGAATGGAGAAGAGAGAGAGAGAGAGAGAGAGAGAGAGAGAGAGAGAGAGAGAGAATAGTAAACGATACAAGGGTCGGGTTCACTCCAGTGAGAGACAATGATATTTTCTTTTACCTTTCCTCCATTCTTTACATCTTCAGCTGTAAGCCCTTATGGACAGAATCAACAGACTATAAACCTCAGAAGGGGCTCTCCAAGGGAAATCAACTTGTAAAATAGACAGCTTATAGGAAAGGGGATAGATAAATAAATGTGTGGAAGAAAAAAAATAAAACCGATACACTTGATATTCAGGAGACGTCAGCTGAGCAGCAAAGATTTGTTCTTGCTTAAATATTTGGAGATCAGGAAAGATTACAACTGCACTTCCGACTATTCCACGTTTTAGTCGCAGCAAGATGAAACTTTCACAGCAAAACTGAGTAGTATTAAACCTGACACTGAAAACGACACACTCGTTTGGTATTAGCCTCCCTAGTGTTGTGAGAAAAACTCTAAGGTCAATAAAGAAGAAGAGTTACGGAGGATGTTTGTCTTAGTAGTACATTTATGCAACAAGCACAGAGAACTTACTTCACGTCTATGACACAGGCCAACATTAGAGTTGGCCAAAATAAACTTTGACTGATGACAAAGACTCTATACAAGAGAGTTTGAGATGAGACTCAGCACCAGGAGACCACACTGGAGAACGTTACTCCAAACAGGGAAGAAGGAAAGAGAGCCAAAAAACTTTGGTATAATGCTTCTTCCCTGAAACATTCTAAAACATTTCCGCAAGTTACCAACTGTTTTACAAAACGAAAGCAATATTCTGTATATGGTTCTCAAAAAGTCAATTTTATCAAAATTTACTCTAAAATGTTAATACTTTACCTTTTAAATGAAAATCAGGATGCAAAGGCAAATTGATTCTGGTTTGACTATCATACTTTGTGTTTTTAGGAGAAGTTAAAGCCTGATCCACTCAGAATACGTGCCAAATCTCTGTTTCTAAGTTCTGCAACCACAGACCTAAAGGCGCGGAGAAGGAACAGTTAGATAAGTAATCATCACGTATACAATCGATTTGTTCTCCAGACCTTCCCACATGTCACTAGTATGGATGGTTAATAGCAAAGGTACAAAACCACTGCACCTTGAGGACACCTGCAATGACATTACTAAAGCTACTATGCTGGCCATTTACAAGACCCTTTGGGTTTGCCCATCAAAAATTCATTCAAAATATTAGAAAAAATTACAACCATTCAGTAATCTTAGCTTGTAAGGGGTTTATGATTCATGGTCATAGCCTGCACTAAAAAATCTGCACCTAATCCAAGATCTCTCTGAAAAAATGGTAGATAGTTGCATCTCTCTCTTTCTCTCTCTCTCTCTCTCTCTCTCTCTCTCTCTCTCTCTCTCTCTCTCTACATATATATATATATATATATATATATATATATAATATATATATATATATATATATATATATATATATATATATATATATATATAAACAATCATTACGAGTATGCTTTGGGTCCATTCCCAACAAGCACTTCTTGTCTCCATTAGAAGCCTGAGATTCAATCATCAATGTACTCGGCACCAAATTAATTGCAAATTGAACTCTGATTCATCACTTCCTCTTCAGATTACAAAGCAAGTCAGTCTCTCTCTCTCTCTCTCTCTCTCTCTCTCTCTCTCTCTCTCTCTCTCTCTCTCTTTCATCTCAAAAAGTCTGAGTGACGAAATGAATTTCCTTATGATCATTCCGTCGAGGAGCAAACTAAGAAAGATGCAATCATTCTCTCTGCTTTGCATCGTTGCCTTATTTCGTTAAATGTTACATTAGCAAAAATAACCTATATATACTGCACTTATTTTTTCTTTACTTTTCCGGTATGAACAACTGTGAGTTTCGCCAGGCGTCTTAGATTCGTTTAAATTTCAGCCCAGCAACTTGGCTTTCGTGGCAAGGATGGTGCCCCAACGCTTAAGCACTAATTCTTATGTGCAGCATGAATTAACTTCCTTCATACAAGTCTTAGAATGCCTCAAGCTTTTAGATACAAAGATATTCAAGCTTTCCTGGAAATGCTAATTAAACAAAGAAAGTTATTGTAACATGCCGACTGTTTCGAATAGTTAGGTTTATAGCATGCAAATACACAATTTGCTTATATGCCATTCAGGTTAATAGTAGTACCAAAGGCACAGAGGCAAAGTTATGTTGTAAGTTGATTTATTTCCTCTGTAAAGCGACACACAATCTGATAACGTTATGCAAACTTCAAGAGGAACGCAGCCAGTATCCTGCAATTCTGTTACGATACGTGAATATAAACAAAGTTATATATCTAACAGGAACGATATGATGATACTGAATAAAAGACTTTTAAAACAATATATTAAAAACTGTAAAATGAAAACAAATAAGGAAACACAGAACCAGCGTCTAACTCATAACCAAAAAAACAGGAACAAGTTGCAAATATAATTCCTAACTTTCAGTTTCGCTAAAGCGAAAATCTGCGTGATACAAAATGAGCGTGTACTAAGTTCATTTGAGAATCCAGTGTGAATAAATACATTAATGGTATGTAAAATAAAAATAAGAACAAAAATGAAAACTCTTCTTAGATTCTATAATACGATATCTGGATTGCTTTGAAGCCCTTGAAGACAATACGTATTAATGCAGCATCAAACTTGTCGTTTTCGTGCAAAACACGATAATTTTTAATTTTTGGAGCCTGGAAACTTTGTCTAAAACGTTTATACAGTTTTCTCGGTTAGTTCGTTAAATTCACAGCAAATTACATTTTCTGAAATGACCTCTTAAGAGAGGATTAGGAGCTAAACCGCCCAAACGCCTACGTCCTTGTCCAGATTATCAATTTTATATTCTGGCACAATTTTGCAGCCGAAGAAAGCGCACACTTTCACGCACACACATCAGGAACGAAGTCAAATAATGTACAATTCACAAACACTATAGCAACCGTTATGACAGACAGTCCCCTGTAAACAAGCAAGCATAAGGTACAAAATGAATAAATTAACTATAATACACATGTATCAGAGAAGTGCGTCTACATAGAAAATAAAAATCTACAAAGGCAAAACTAATGAATGAAAAGCTAGGGGGGACCCACCTCTGGCTGACCGGGTTTGCGCTTAGCGATGTTCCTCTTTGTTCGGCGTGTGTCAAGTTAGCTTTCATGCTAGTTCTGAGTTTTGTGTCTTTCAAACTGAATGTTTTAATTTGTGCAGTTGAACAGTTTTAATTTATTGCACTATGTTCAAAAAGCAAAATAACAATAAATGGTCAGAAAATGATGCTCTGAAGGTATTCCAAAAACAAAAATTTATATAACGTTAAATAAACATGAATATTTATATATATCAACGATATACAGCTTCTATCTGTTTTATATATATATATATATATTTCATGCTAGGACACTGCCCTTGATAGTTTACATGTTTGGAATTAAGTCTATAAAGTTAATTTTCTTTAGACCTGAATAGTTGAATTTTCTTGCAATGCATTACAAAAAATCAAGACATCAAATTTGCAAGTCATTATGATGACTAATTTTGTTAAGCAAAATTACTATATCTTGCTAAGTAAAATAATTGTCGCAGATTAAAAAATATCCACCAATGCAAAACTACGATAAGATATCATTGTTTTCAAAGATACCTCGTCTATGTGGTACTTGTGCCGAAATTGCCTCATCAAGTGTATCAATCCAGTTATTTTTAACTGCATGGTACACTCGCACATGCAATAAACAACAAACATACAGTCCCATCGTACAACTGAAAACAAGTGCAACGTTGGTAACTCACACAGTAAATACACATTACCATCAAATACACAGAACACACTTTATTGTACTAAAACAAGATAATTTAACTGGTCAATATAATTTGGGAAAGTGTTCATGCACTCACCCTTGTCCTAGAAACGGGGAAAAGGAGAATATAACTCAGAGATATCGCCCTTGGTTTGTAAAAAAAAAAATTTGGTTTACCTTGCAACAAAGCTTAGCGGTCTGTTGCAACTGAAGTGAGTCTTAACTTGAGGCCCTAGAGTCAACCTGAAGGGAGAAATTAAGATGAAAATTCTACAGGAACAGACACACAAAAACGGTTTAAATTTATGTTTCAACCAAGTCTACATAAACAGTAAGAAAGTCACTTGAGATAACTTAGCTCTTCATTAGGTTTGCCAGCAGTGTCTCTGTAACGATATACTGTATGTAAATATATGTGAAAAAAGCATTAAAACAGCCATTATAAATGTGACCTTTCCTGGAGAGAGAAGAGAGAGAGAGAGATGAGAATGGAATGAGTGGAACGGAATGGAATTTAGCCAAAGGCCAAGCACTTGGACCTGAGGTCATTCAGCGCTGGAAGGAAATTGAGAGTAGGTAGGTTTGAGGTGTAACAGGAGGGGAAAACCTGGCAGTTGCACTTTATGAAATAAACGTTAGGAGAGGGTGAATAGCAAGGTGGAAGAAATATAATATGAACGGTACAGTACAGTAAAAGAGAATGAGAGAGAATGCTTATCACTCTTTGATATGGCACACACACACACACATTCAAAAACAACCTGCCTTGGTGACAGCCTTCTAAACAACATTGATTTCTGTATCCTTCGTCCCATCATATCAAGCGTCAAGCAGCTCGTCTCGGCTAGACCTGCGTTTTCTGGCTAATTGGCAGATGTCCCTACGACAGTTTCCCCTGGTTAATTAGGTAATGCCTGATGGCCGCCACGCCCCTTTCTTGTGCATCATATGCGAAGACGGTTATGGCCGAGTAAATATTTGGTAGATATACAACTCACGACTCGGCTCGACTCGTAAACATGTCTATGACATGCAATCAATAATTGCCAATTGAATGAATAGAGATAAATAACTATTATCAAAGAAATAGTGGCTGCTTCTTCAGTATATGGAAAATAAAGTAACTGAATTGCTGGAAGAATGAAAATTAAGTAAATTTAAACAAGCGCCCAATATTCGTGAACATGCAATGAAAATCAGATGCAAAGGCAACAGTAGGGATGAAATATCTTGGAGGAATAATGGACTGGAACGCTTGTCAGTTTATCAATAACATTGCTCCCCTATTTCCCCTATTTCTTTTATATGTTCCCTATTCTGATATCTCCCAGCGCCACGAGAATACGAAGGTTATATCACCTACTAATTATTCACATGTTACCTAGGTACAGTGAGAGAGAGAGAGAGTCTACATTCTATATCACTCGACATCAGGAAGAGAGATGGACCAGTCAATGCTTTTACTTAGATGGCTGAACATTTCTCTCACTAAAGTCATTCAGGAAAATCCCCAGAAATGGACCAGCTCTCAAGTTTATTTTTAAGGGAGATATCCTGAACCTCGATTTTCTTTAAAATGATTTCATCATGAGATAACGTTTTTGTATATTACTCTTCAAACCTTCCCAACCAGGGGACCTAACAGGCCCATCTTTCTCCCCACAATCTTCCTCCCAGTTCTAGATGGGCATATGTGGTAACGTTTTTGTCCAAACTCAATATTTGGGGTTTGGAGACGTTCACCTCTGACATAATTCTAATAATCATAATAATCATAATAATAATAATAATAATAATAATAATAATAATAATAATAATAATAACGCTTTGTCTTTATAGATGCATTTTGCATCAGTACATGAGTTTAGGACCTAAAAGTCAAAGCAGGTATAAAGAGACGAATATAATCCCCATTTAGGTACCAACATAGTAAAATAAACTCCATTCTGTGACGAGGGTACACGGAAAGGAAAGCTTCAATGGTATTCATTTCTGGTGAAATTAATTTTAATCTGATGGAATTCAATACATTATATCTAACTGGCTCCAGCGTTTTTTATCATATGCAATAAGTTCCCTAATTGAATTCTGTCTTTGATAATATCAAATACACTCGCAAAGGGGAATTAGATTGGGATTCACTTTCATTCCTGGAATAGCCTCAAAGGGAGATAGTGAGTTTCATTAATTAGATATACTGTACATATATGCATATATACATACATATATATATATATATACATACACACATGTATATTTTATATATATATATATATATGCACACACACATATATCATATATATATATATATATATATATATATATATATATATATATATATATATATATATATATATATATATATATATAATACATGAGACGCAAGTGTAGGTGCGTAAACATGTTAAGGAATTTAAATGAAAATCAATAATTGTAATATCCGTATTCGTTTGATGGTTTCATCGGATGAAAAATATGAACAGAAAGAACCACTACTTTGCTGTTGAAGTGTAGGAACATAGTGACAACATCGTCAAAACGACTTACATAAATTTTAAGAAACTGACGAAAATAAAGAGGGACTTTTTTAAATTCTAGTTTAACCTACACCAGAACTGTCATGATTGAAAAAGATTAGACTAATAGGAGTTTCCAAAGCCAAGTGCACTAGAAATCCCCAAGACAGTGACAAAAATGTGAAAACAACAAACTAAGGCAGTTACTGCTTGGCACAGAAAAGGCACTGAAATAAACTCCATGAATGCTGCAGCAGAAATAAGTATTTGATCATTGTTTTACATTGGTTGAGAGGGCGGGCTGTCTCTTCATTTTACTTGTAAACAATTCGTTTCGCCCATTGTCGGCATTGTCGGATGTCAAAGTCCGGGGAGTAAGAACTCGCTAAACGTGGATTTACGAAGGTATCCTATCTTGAAAAATATGAATAAAACAGATGATGGTGGACAAGTTATAATCTACTTGACAGAATGTCACCTAAAATCATAACGGTACTTCACATCCGCTGAGATGCTGAATATTTCCATCATCCTTACATCGAGCTCTAAAATGATTTTACAACGAAGAACTGGATATTATCTAAAACTTTAAATGGATGTACCACATTTTACTAACTGCTTTATTACCATCAATTCAAACCCTTAAGACCATCGCCAATGTGGAAAAATCCGGTACTCACAATAAATACAAAGTATTCGCTTAATCGTCATCTGCCGGCCAGATTGGGCCAAGAAATAAAACGGAGGATACCGTCAGGACCTTAACCAAGGATTAGGGATTACCTCCTAGAAGGATGCCAAAGGAGACCTGGTGAATTAATTCCCAGGTTTGCAGAGCAGAGACATGGATCTGGGAAAGATGTTTCAAACCTCGGGAAGAGATTTTCTCACGCTTAAATATCCATGAACAACAGAAGCTCAAATGGTGGATTCATTTTGTTTTATTTTTATTGGATGGCAGTCTTAGCATCAAATTGCATTAAATAGAACAGCAATGAGCACAAGTCAGAATTTTCTGTTACCTATACATATTAATTTTTTTGATATCTCACAGATTGTTTATACTCGTAAGCATCTGTAAATGCATTCCGTCCCATCCCCTATAATTAATATTTCAGCCCGGACCCAAGATGTAAAACAGCCTAATGCCACACAATTAATCAATTCAAATAAAAGGGAGTTACAAAGGCTTTAACGTATAGATGCATTACCCTCAATGAAATTACTTCATTGTTTCACTTCCATTTCTGCGATTTATGAATGCCCGTATTCATAAGAATATATCATGTGTTGTTCGTTGTACATTTTCCAGCACAATCATGGACAAAGAAATATGTGACTACTTATTCTTCTATTTCACAGGATTTGTTTGGAAAACGAAGAAATCATTTTGAATAAAATAAAGACGGCAAGCAAATATGTTATCTTAGTTTATTGAATGTCCCTTGGCATCTCTCTCTCTCTCTCTCTCTCTCTCTCTCTCTCTCTCTCTCTCTCTCTCTCTCTCTCTCTCTCTCTCTCACACACACAGAGTCTGACTCGCCTTATATTTATTTTCTGTTCCAAAGGCAACCAAAATACACACGGCTTCAATACGCATTTTTCATCCCGACGTCTGCGCCTGACTTGCAGAATATTAACCACACGGACGTTAAAATAAAAAAAGACTCCTTGATTGTTCAATTGACCAAACGTCAACCAGGCAAAGTCATTTATTATGGAGATATGCTTTTCAGAGATGTGAGTTTTTCGTACTTTCTCAATATGTGCGGACTACGATCTAATCCTATAGCACCTCATTACCAGCGTGCTCTAATTTTGAGCTCTCGTGATTAATTCACTTTTGCCTAAAATGTTTTTAATGAATTCCTCGCTGAATACGTAATACGTATTTACATCAAAACCTCTGAATTCAACGAACTCTCGTTAAAAAGACACTAAGTGAAAATAACATCTTATATAACGTCAAAATATGAAAATAGGCGATACTACATAAAAGACTTTAAATGAGCACGTAAGCTTCTGCAAACTAATCAACAAACAGTCTACCCGCAAGGCGTGTTGTGAATGTCGCTTGCAGTATATGAATAAACCAAAAGGGAAGGTCACTGAACTATATACAGACCGCCAGGTGTTACTGCAGAGTCGACAGGTGCGAGCCAGCTTCGGCAAACAAGCTTTAGTTGGGATGCTAAACTCTGACAATAATTTACATATTAAAACGTTCACTGAATATAATATAATTTCGATGACGTCAGCTCTAATGGGAACTCGAGTAATCACATCAGCCTATAAGTACATTTCTTGGTCAGAACGGACCAGTGCGATTGTATTTGTGTGAATGTTCACAGTTTTATAACAAGATTAAAGACAGTCACGACTCAATTGCACTTTCATTTCTACAATAACTCACTTTCAGATCTCATTGCCGTTGGCACCAGACCGTTAAAGTTTGCTGGATGTTTCAGTAACGCTTAGTTTTCAAGACAGGCCATTAGCCCTAAGATTTTTGTCAAAAAAATTCAGTGAAACCATCTTGGGCTGTTCAGGTAGTTTAATCTTTTTCTATTTTTGCGTTCAGTTTAGAACTTTTAAGAGAAAACGAACGCTCTATAATAGAATAAGTCAAGATTTATCAGCGATTAAATTATTCTTAAAAGCAAGCAATAATATCGATTTCAGAATTAGGAAATATAACAAAAAACTGTAGTTTAATCTCAGGACCAAATTATCACAATGCAAAAAAATATATTATTGCCAAAAAAACAAAGGACGAAACGTCAATTACTGAAGGTCTCGTAACACAGATATTGAAACAATACTGTAAACAAGTGAAGAAACCCAAATCTATATTTGCATAAGCATACGCAAGAAACTGAAGTGGGATTTTCTCTCTCTCTCTCTCTCTCTCTCTCTCTCTCTCTCTCTCTCTCTCTCTCTCTCTCTCTCTGACATTTCAAACTCTTTGAAAAGTCGTGATAAATAATATATCATCCTTTTTCTCTCTCTCTTCAAACAATTTCTGACATTTAAACTCTTTGAAAAATTTTGACTCTCTCTCCCTCTCTCTCTCTCTCTCCTCACAAGTGATTCAGCGTCTTGATAACTTCGAGATCTCTCTCTCTCTCTCAGACAATTTCTCTCTATTCAATCTTTTATATATATATATCTATATATATATATATATATATGTATATATATATATATTATATATATGTATATATATATATATATATATATATATATATATATATATATATATATATATATATATATATATATATATATATCTCTCTCAAAGATTCCTCGTAATTCAATATCTCTAAAGACTTCTGATCAGAAACCATCAGTAGTCGTATGCCTCTTCTCCTTTCCTATGCACCCTATTAACTTCCTTCCCACTTCTTTCTGCCAGGGAAAATATGGAAGCGACGAAAATTGGCGTCATTCAAAAGACTGCCTCTACATCTCAGTCCCCCAAAAGAAATTATTTCTTATCCCCAGTATGTAATTTAGATAAGATATTCTCACGAGGTATTCCCACACAGGACTGGGATATATCTCTCGCGTAATTGGTTTTTCTGATAACATGAAAAATTCCTCAAGGTCCTCCCGACTGCGACATTATGAATTCATGAGATATAAACAACAATTTCTTTAGACTAAGAACGAAAGTGATGGAATATAACCCCTCCCCTTATAAAGCTTTCCAGCCCCTGGGCGCATTTCTGCTTGAAGACGCAACGCAAATCCTCTTATGAAAATGCGGTTTTAATATTTTCAAGTTTATTTTCAGGTTTAGGGAAAGAGCGAGACTTTGCAAAGGAATAAAAAGCAATTTACGTCTTCATTGTTCTGGAGGGTAATAAATTGGATATATGTCATTAACTGAAGTAACTAATAAGTATTTTAGTTTAACGGATCTGATTTATTTAAATGCCAACTCTTCCATGCAGCTCATTTCTGCTTTCTGTTGTTCAAATATTTACACTTTCTCCGAGTGCTTTTCTATAACTTAATCCAAAATAAGTAAGAGAATAAAGGCTGAAAAAAAGATACTTGCATATTCACGATAATTTAAGATAGAAAAGAATGTAATTGCTTTGCAATTTTTGCTGTTTACGTCAGCTAAATTCTACAGCTGTTGCCAAATTTAGATTATGTTAAAATGTTTTATAACCTAAATACCTTACGAAAATGAAGCAACAGTGCTATTGTTTCTGCAAAATGACGTCGATGAAGTGGGTGTTGTCACACCAGTATAACAAACTTACGAACAAACAAAATTAATACACGATTATTTTGCAAAATAAAATTTCTCAAGATGTTTCCAAAGGCGATCTAAAAGATATCAAGAAATGAAAAACACGTTTTAGTGGAACATAACGAAGGCGTCGGTATTCCTTCAGCCATCTACCCTCCAAAACATTTTCCTCCATTTGCGTTCCGTTGCTTGGAAAAGCGACCAAATCCTCTTACGTGAAAGCATCTTCAATATTTAAGTGTTACACTGGACGGGAAAATTTACAGAACTTTAAAACATTCACCTTCTTAAAGGCTTCAAGGGAATCACGAGAAACATTCTCCATACAGCAGGAATGAATTTTCAAAGCCTCAATTTTTACAAAATATTCATGTTGGACTGTGCAACAACTTTCCAGGGTTGCTTGCTTTCAGCCAGCCAGCAGAGAAATTAATAACAGTCAAAATATTTTTCTCGCCTTATTACCGAGTAACAGTTTTTCAAAATATTTGGTATCAATTAATACTTTGTAAGAAATAATTATACTATATTATTAGGCATTCCTAGTGCATCATAAAACAAATTTCCTCTAGACACAATCTCCTGTATAAAGTTGCAGCTCATAAGTAAAAAATATTATAACAAGTTAAAAGAATCATGAACAGTGAAGCCAAAAAAATTGCTGAAATATGTAAAACGTATTTCATGCTGACACCTCAGTAAGACTACATACGTAATGTTTTAGTCACTATGCACCACAGATTAAAACTCCCCCAACACGAATATGATATTTGGTTGTTCTTTCGAACATGGGCCACTGGCTGAAATTTGTTATCTAAGAAGATGACAAGTGTTATATCTGTTATTCAGATGATACACTTAAGACAAATCTTTCAGATTAAGTTTTCAACGGTGTTCTCATGAACGGTGCTTTGGCTGTAATTCAGAATTGCCACGGGTTTTGCCAATAGATAACTGGCAATTTTCAGTAACTTAGTGTATATATATATAAATATTATACATATATATGTATATATACATACATACATACATATATATATATATATATATATATATATATATATATATATATATATATATATATATATATATATATATATATATATACACAGTATATTAATGTGTGTATGGGAACTGCTAAGGATAGTCAGTAACTTTTAATTTCCTTGTATTTTCACATTTACATGCAATAGTTGGCATATTTATTTATTTGTTATTTTTGCTGTCCGGCAGTGGCAATAATAAACATTTTTTCCATATTTTGTTATTATCGATTACATATAAGTTACTAAACTAGGAATCAGTTTCATAAAATCTCTTTATTATACTTTCCTCAGATTTCTCCACTTACTAAAGTGGAAAATCCATATGCGGATTTTCCACTGTGGATAAATAAATATGTCAAAAATATAATCAGAAACAGGTACATAACTATGTGCTTATCCAATAACAACAATGATAACCAACATGAAGTATTTCGATAGTCAAATAATTGTAACCGACCACTGCGATACAGGGAGTAGAGATTACGTCAGTGGTACTATATCCTTTTTTAATTAACAAAACTGAGTAAAATCAGTGCAGATAAACACTCTGCAATAAACCAAACTGTGGCAGTTTTCCATCAGCTGCAAGACAATCAAACTTCGCAAAAGAAAGATACTTTTATAAACAAGTAATTAGTGGAAAGTCGAGAGGTTACCTAAATGTGGTCCCTAACAGCTACTCCCTCCCCCCAAAGGGAAATTCATTTCTCTATTCATAATGTGGTTCCCCAACGCCTCCCAGTTGGCGAGGGAGTTCTGAGTGGGTTGTAACTTTCTTGTAGCCTCCAACAAGGCAGTTCTTTTACACAAATGTCTGATGATTTGGAATTTCAATCTCGCCAAGGCCAGTTTTAACATTTACAAAAATACTTGTATTCATTTACATTCATAAATTAGAATGAGTCTAGACTTACAGCACCGGAATGAGGTTAGAACCTATTAAGAAATACCAAAGACGTGATCATTCACATACGAATTTCTACCAACATTTCCGTGTCTAAGCAACACTCGTAATTACCCTGCTATGTACTCAATACAGCCTCTTAATTCCTATCCGTCTTCCCTTTCCGTCCCCTCATGGGAATTCCCAACATCCCCGTCAGCAGTTCCTTCAGGAATTTCCTTCCCGTCACTTCCCAAGTGTCAGAAGAGCTTCCTACCCGCAACAGCCTCCGTGAAACATGCTTCCGGGGTCTCCGTCCGATTTCGAAGGCCTTTGTTCTTGCGCTAATTCTATCCAACTCAAGTTTCTCTTAAACCTTTGGGCTACTTTGCGTTTGGTGCTGTTCTACACGACTTTTGTTCACAATCCGTCCCTTCTATTTTGTTTTCTTTGCACAAGATGGTGAAAAAGGAGAATGCAAGAGTGAACAAAAAACCAAAGTTTACATTAATATTATCAATATATAATGCTGTTATTAACGATAACGTTCACAATATTCATAGAAACGAACTAAAAATTTGACTAACAACTAATTGACCCAATTAACATTAGCCATGGTAAAACATTATTTCAACAACAAAATGGGTGGAAACTCAATTATATAAATATAAAACATTTTAGTTGAAAAATAAAAAAATAGAAAAATTTAAAAATAAAGCACTTATAGATGTTTCCTTTATAAAAACGCAAATTTGTACAATTTAAAAACTATATCTTTCTCGCTTATACAGCAAACAATTTTTAGCCAAGTTTCTTTCGGTTACATAATTTAAAAAAAGAATTTCACCAATGTTTCCTTTCATTAATTCCGACCTTCTCACTGACAAGTAGAAGTTTCTATTGTACTTCGAAAAAAAAGTTTAGACTTGAAAAGGAAGTCTATTTAATTACGGACCAAGACGAAAGTAAAATATCAAAACATAGCAATTGTACAAATGTGAGAGAGAGAGAGAGAGAGAGAGAGAGAGAGAGAGAGAGAGAGAGAGAGAGAGAGAGAGAGATGTCAAGTCTTCCTGAATGGGTTCATTCCATTTGGGAGAGAGGGCATCAGAAGCAATTGAATATTTACTGAGAGAGAGAGAGATGAGAGAAACTGGAGAGAAGCTAAGAATGGGTTTACATGTTTTTATATTTTCCTTTGTATTTAAAGTTGATCTTTACTGCAGAGAGATAGAGAGAATATAATTAATAAAGAAAATCAGAGAGAGAGATGGGTTTATAATTTTTATATTTGCCTTTGTTTTAAGTTGAATCTTGACTGCAGAGAGAGAGAGAGAGAGAGAGAGAGAGAGAGAGAGAGAGAGAGAGAGAGAGAGAGAGAGGGGAGAGTTTCAATTTCTATTACCTTTTTAATACGTTGAATGTTACCATCAACACTATGTTTTTAATACAAAAGCATCAAATCAATTACTATCTCCTTTATGTAAAACATTCTATCAAAACACTTCTAACATGTAATGGCAGCAACGGCTAGAGATTTGTTTACACAAGTCAAGATTCCTTCCTTTACGGATCGACAGAATTCAAATATAATAAATCGTTCGTTAAATGACTTATCAAAAATGTGACATCCCCTCATTATGTTCCAGTGACTTAGCTGACAAATTAACACTAATAACATTTTGTTTTTAATTACGGATATAAATCATATGCGTTTTGCATCGGTGAACAAAGTAATGACGCAATTGCTTCCCTCCCTCTCTCTGCCAAGGGGCAAAAGCTTTCAGGGTGACTTGACATTTCTCTCTCTCTCTCTCTCTCTCTCTCTCTCTCAGATAAAAGGCAAAAACCTTTAGAAGACTTCTGAAATTATTCTCCTCTCTCCTCTCCTCCTCTCTCTCTCTCTCTCTCTCCTCTCTCCTCTCTCTCAGTAAATATGCTTCTCACCCTCTCTCTAAGGAATGAAACCATTCAGGAAGACTTGACATCTCTCTCTCTCTCTCTCTCTCTCTCTCTCTCTCTCTCTCTCTCTCTCTCTCTCTCTCTCAGAGATCTCTTCTCATTTCAAAACCTTTAGAAGTAATTCTTCATCTCTCCTCTTCCTTATCAGCAACGTCCCAAGCATGAAACCCTTCAATGACATTCTCTCTTTCTCTCCCTCTCCCCCTCTTTCTATTAGTCTGTCTAAATTTTCTTAGTTTCTATCAGTCCGTCTAAATTTGCTTTAATGTTTAGTTCCTCCAGAGGGGACATGTTTCTTGACTGATAAAGCTATTAGGAGGAGATGCTTTCAACACAGGATTAGGAAAATTCTTCAGATTTACTCTTTTTAATTTTTCCTGGAAAATCCCTTAAGACACCTCCTGTTGTCACATTAATATTCGGAAATATTCACCGCAAAAGTCCTCACGGTCAATTTTCACGTGATTTTAGAAAGAAATTAATGTAAAATGTAATTTCAGAGCAACATGACAAAGGCATTAGTATTCTGCTATTCAGCTTCTTTGACTTTGTCGTGTCTTTTCATAAAAAGTGGCGTCAATACTGTTAGAAAATTACACTTCAAAATACTTTCATGATAAGGTTGGAAGTTTTTTCTGCAGTATTTAAACATTGACTCCCAAAGGTTTCAGTGAAATCAGTTGGAAATTTTCTCGTTCAACAGGGACTTAATTTCTTAAACTCAAGACACAATTCTGGAAGTGATTAGACTTTAGAGTTAGTTATTTAGGAAAGTGTCAGTTAGCATAATCATGTAATATTCATTTAGAAACCGTCATTTTATTTTGTAATGGATCACACATGCAGCGTAAACACTCAACTTCCCTAACGATAGCCTGTAGCTAAAGGAAATAGGACTGTAGGGGTGAGGATAATAATTAATACCTGTAAAGAGAAATGTAAAATTGACACCGAATCATTCACCATTGTCATTCTTGTGCAGTGTCTTTTCAATGTGCAATTTCCAGCAAAGCAGCGATCACACCCTCACGATTATCAATATATGGACTTCGAATAAATTCACTTATAATTTTCTTACATAAATCGCATGTGATCATTAACTCATCGGTAATTGCTTTCATTATTAGATTCCAAATTCAGTTCGATGGAAAATCTCACCTTTTTTACTGAAAACGATTTCTGAGTTATTCAGTGCGTGTCAAACTTCCATTCTCACCAGTGAAAGTAAAATTTTACATTACACACACACATATATATATGTGTGTGTATATGTATATATATATACACACACACATATATACATATATATATATATATATATATATATATATATATATATATATATATATATATATATATATTATATCATATAACCACGAATATATATATATCAAAATTGTTTAATATCTAAAATATAAAAAAAGCCAAGTGTTTCAAGTGCCAAAAATTCACAATTAGCCAAGTGTTACAAACTCACAAATCAGGTGTTTGTGAAGTTGGGCTGATATCAATTGAAGAAGAAAGAACCTGAATTCGACAGGCATGTGCACAACAAAACTGACATAAACTTAAATCTCCTTGATAGCCAGGTGGTCAAAGTCACTGTCCATCGTTGTTTCTAAACCAGACAAAGGTTCGAATCCTGACCGGCGCAGAAACACATATCAATTACAATTCCCCTTGGGTGTTAAGGTATTCCCAAGGTATGGTGAATTCAGAAATTAAAAACATATCTGTGGGGTAATATTTTCATCTCATATATCACCTGTACATAACTCACTATGTTCACGCTGTATACCTCATTGTGACCCATTACTTAAACCCACCTCCTACAGGAACTGAATTGAATATAGAATTTAGGCCAAAGGCCAAAGCACTGGGACCTATGAGATCATTCAGCTGAAACAGAAATTGACAACAAAAGGTTTGAAAGGTGTAACAGGAGGAAAAACCTCGCTGTTGCACTATGAATCAATCGTTAGACAGGTGGAAAGTAAGATGGAAGAAGAGAATATGAAAGGAGGTACAGTAAAAGGAACGCAGCAGGGGTTCTCAAAGAACCTGCAATGTGCCTACAACCGCATGAGGTGTACTGACGGCTACGGGATCCCACCTCCCTAGTCTGTTGATAGTTTCAAGCCTTAATATTTTATAGGAAACTGTGTGCCTGGTGCCTATCCTTCCCTTAATGAATAATTTAATCAGATTTAGCGTTGGGGAGTGACCCGTGATGACAGCGGCAACAGGTTAAATGACAATCAAGATTCTTAATTAAATGTTAATTATCTTCCTACCATCCAGGAAGCGCTGATTTAGGTGCAGTTAATTAATGCTTATGAATTTAACTGTAACGATCACTCGACTATAAAGTTACTCATCACTCAAACGGGTTCAGAGTTACATTATTATTAAAGTGCATGGTAAACAAGAAAAATCGGCTGAAGTTTCTCCGGCGCAGTCGAGTTTTCTGTACAGCCGCTACAGCGTATAATCAAGGCCACCGAAAATAGATCTATCTTTCGGTGGTCTCGGTATATGCTGTATGGGCCGCGGCCCATGAAACTAACCACGGCCGGTGGTGGCCTATCCTATGTCGTTGCCAGAAGCACGATTATGGCTAACTTTAACCTTAAATAAAGTAAAAAACTACTGAGGTTAGAGGGCTGCAATTTGGTATGTTTGATGATTGGAGGGTGGATGATCAACATACCAATTTGCAGCCCTCTAGCCTCAGTAGTTTTTAGGATCTGAGGGCGGACAGAAAAAAACAAGGCCGGACAATAGTTTTCTTTTACAGAAAACTAAAAACCACAATATAAATACTGACCTTTACGAGGTGGACTGGCAACGTTCATTAGTATTTTTAAAAACATCAAGCAAAAAAAAATATATCTCGTTAAAATAGAAAAGAAACAGACAGGAAGAAAATGATTGGTTAAGAGACTTCATGAGACATCTGCCTCTTTCATTAACATCTATTTGCCTTTATTAGGTACTTATTAACATTTTTAGCAAAGGTCCATAAGATGACTCTCGAGGTAAAAATTTCTTGGAAACATTAATCTACTTTCGTGTGGAAACAGGACCTGCAAGTCTTTCCTCAGGTTTATACACACACATACACACACACACACACACACACACACACATATATACAATATACACACATATATACATACACACACACACATATATAT
>NC_089796.1:7495535-7520535 GCF_040412425.1 Macrobrachium rosenbergii | reverse complement strand
GGTGGATCTATTTTCGGCGTCCTGATTATACGCTGTAGCGGCTGTACAAAAACTCGATTGCGCCGAAGAAACACCTGGTGCATTTTTCTGCTTTGTTTTTGTTGCCGAACGGAATCCATAACAAGGTGGTTTGCAAAAGCAGAAAACCAGACCAGAAATATCACTGCATATAAGAATATATTAACCTAATGAAGGTTAGTATTCTTATACAATATCTTCGTCTCCTAAGTTCTAGCAGTTCTCGTTATCGGTTCCAAATCAATCGGGAAAGTCCAAATTGGGATGGTTGCCAATCACTCACTTCCGGCTTCACTTGTCAAACATTTCGACAAGAGGGTGACGGGGAGGCGATACATGGGCTTGGCAACAAGATCTCTCTCTCTCTCTCTCTTCTCTCTCTCTCTCTCTCAGCGGGTGCTGGGGTAAGGCCTGGCAGGTAAAGAAGTTGATTAAAACAGGACCTAATTCTTTTTCAGTATTAATAACTTTTAGGAGAAACCTCATAACAACAGAGAGAGAGAGAGAGAGAGAGAGAGAGAGAGAGAGAGAGAGAGAGAGAGAGAGAGAGGAGGGTCATTTCAAGGAAGGTTGACTGGATTTGGGCGCGGTCCAGTAAAAAACCCAACGACCTAAGCAATGAATTATACACCTGGTCGTTAGTTAACTGAGTGAAACCACAAACAGGGTTGAGAGTAGCATGGATTCAAACCTTAACCCCAAAGATTTATACATCAATACACATCTGGCTTGAAGGCTCCAGGGTTGCTGTGATTAACAGGAAAATTATAAGCAACAAGTTTAGTAATATTCATACTAATGAAATATATATACATGCATATATATATAAATATAATCAACATTCAATCACGTGTGCGAAATAAAGTGTTTTGGGACTCTGACTCACATTTCAGGAACTCAGGGTTTTCAAAAGCTGAAACTGCATTGGTAAAAACGTCGAGGAAAGTTGCTGCAGAATTTTGTTCCCTAACACCAGCACCATCAACTTTGTGGTCTAGTGGGAAACTCTTCCGATCCCTCCTTATAGTCCTGATCTTTGCTCCTTCAGATTTGCCTTTCAAAATGAAGAGGATAAACATGCAGTTTCAACATGGTTTAATAGAAGGAAATTCTATATATATATATATATATATATATATATATATATATATATATATATATATATATATATATAAATATATATATATATGCTTAATATATATATATATATATATATATATATATATATATATATATATATATATATATATATATATATATATATATATATAAATAGATAGCTAGACAGACAGACAGAGTATCAGCTGTGTGGGCAGACAAACAGACAGAAATCAGGACAGATTATGAAAATCTGTAAAGATAATCAGATCACTATACGAATTACACAGCCATTGGCACCAGAGATAGTGCCTCCTCCTCCCCTCCCTCCACCCCCTCCTCCTCCTCCTCCACTCCCCTCCTCCTCCTCCTCCACCTCCTCCCTCCTCCTCCTCCCTCCACCTCCTCCTCCTCCTCCTCATCGGCCACCCTATCCCCACCCTCAGCTAACTAAAAACTTAATCGAGTTATGCAAACCGAACAGAATTAAACTGCCTTATACAGAAAGAGGCTGCAAAATTAACTTATATACAAGTTAATGGTTAGTTTGGGATGAAGAGGTAAAATTACAGTAAAATCTCCAATCTATTTTCTAATTAACATTTAGATTGGCATTAAAGCATTTTATGTAATTTCAAAAAGATAAATAAAGACGGTAGGCATCCTGTATTAATTTGCATATATGAATGGATTACAATTCTATGTGTGTGAGGGTGCAGTAGTCATGGCCCAGATTCAGTCTCTCTCTCTCTCTCTCTCTCTCTCTCTCTCTCTCTCTCTCTCTCTCTCGTTGACTTTGATTTAAAGAATCAAATAATAATGATAATATACATAAACATTTCCTCAGACTTTTGTCAAGGCCTCCACAAACATAAAGAAGTCATTTTTGACGAAGGAATTATCATAATTATCATAACTGAATCAGTTTCCCCCCCTCAACTTCATCAGCAACAAGAGGGAGAGTTCTCCGGGAAATCCATCATAAACCTTTAAAAACTGGCTCTCGAAAACTAATTATCTAATTAAAATGCGAGAAATAAGCCCCCTCCTGGAAACGTGGGAATATCAACCTGCTTGGAATGACAGATGATGAAAGCATTTTATGGATGAATTACATTCCTTTCCCGAACAAGCAAATGCGAGGTTTGTTGATGAAGTGGTTTCTCCCTTTTTATATATGACATTAGTCTTACTTTTGGATCACAACGTTATGATTATTCATTTCATCTCTGTAGTCAGAGCTTAATACAACACAAGCACAAACGCATATCCAGATTTACAGAGAGCAAAAAACAAAACACACTCTATACATATACATATATATATATATATATATATATATATATATATATATATATATATATATATATATATATATATGTGTATATATATGTACACACATATATACAGAATGAATTATGTGCGTGATTTATTTTTCAACAGCGCAGCTACCAATCATCTAAGAGACGAGAAACCTTTTTACGGAGGAATGCGCTACAAAGTAAATTAATTAGTTATAGTTGATAAGAAGTTCGTGGGGGAACTTATGATCATGCTATAATTCATAATGTAGACGATATATCTAGTCTAATGAACTTGCAGAAGAAATTATCTGGGATATTAAACAATCATATAAACTTATGCTTCTGGGCATTTTGTATACAAATGTGTGTGTGTTTGACAAGATCAAAATGTGACTTTAAAGGAATAATCAATTACTAATTTTCATATTCTCTGGTTTTAACTGAAGAATGTAAGACACATGCCAGGAGCCAAAGGGGAAGAGCAGACACCAACAAAAAAAGCGCCAAAGAGAGAGGAGAGCAATCGAGAGAGAGAGAGAGAGATAATCAAGGCCAACGAAAAAAGAAACATTTTTCCACAGTCATTATAATCGCTAAGAGCCCATGAAACATTAACCACTGGAGGTGGTGGTCATAATTCGTTGCCAGAAGTAACGATTAGGGGCTAAATTTAACAATTAATTAAATAAAAACTATGGGAGTTAGGGCTGCAATTTAAACTTACAAAATAAGTTATCTGATGATCAAACACAATTGCAGCCCTTATGTCTCGGTATTTTAAGATCTGACAAAACAGAAAAAGCGGACGGACAGACAAAATAGATGCACAATAAGTTTAATTTACTCAGAAAACTAATTTAAATACAATCTGGGTTTGTTATTCAGTTTTTTAAATAAAACCTGAAAGGAAGCAATCAGCCAAAAAATGAATTCTTTGTTATTAGTTTATTTAAATAAATTTTAAGGATGGTGCAATGAGCCAAAGAAGGAAACGGGGCTGAGAGCTGCAGTGCTAGGAATCACGTTTGCTAGTCCGTGAATCGTTCCCATAAGTACACCAAGTTGTACATGAATACCGGCTTCTCCTGGGATCAAGAAAGGGGCGTTGGATAGCGACCTCATCCCTAAAGACTTATATATATATATATATATATATATATATATATATATATATATATATATATATATATATATATATATATATATATATATATATATTATATATAAATGTATATATATGATATATGTATATATATACATTATATGTATATATATATATATATATATATATATATATATATATATATATATATATATATATATATATATATATATATATATATATAATTATTTACACAGCTGTCCCACTCCGAAATGTGAAGCCTAAACCCTTGCAGCTGTCCATAATTACATTTGTGATGAGAAATATAAACATCTGTCTTTTAGGAATGAAAACAAGAAAAGTTCTCAAAGAGCTATTCATTCAGGATTGGGAATACCCTTTGGGAATACCTTCTGGGAATTCTTGGGAACTTCATGATGCAAATTCCTTTCATCATCATGAAAAGAGATGGAATTTTAAACGACGCATGAGTTGGTACCCATCAAGGAAAATAAAAAAAAAAATAAAAGATTATTTACATTGAATAACGTCAATGTTCCATAAATGGAGAAAAATTTTGAAGGTTCAATTAAGAGTCGATAGTTTTTTTACTTTGATATTGTAAAGGAGAGGAAGGAGAAGAAAAGCAGTAACTTTTCTTTCCGTGTTAATCAGTTTGCTGTGAAAGCAAATTACATTGCCGCCCACAATTTTGATAATGTTGTCGAAAAAAAAATAGGAACTCTCACACGCGGGAGTGCATGTACTTCATATATGATTTTACATCAGTAACAGAAGGTGAATATATTGAGTAAATTTAAAAATACACACATCCACACTCAAACACATTTTTTCACACACACACATATATATACAGATATTTGTATATATAAAAAAATTAATATATATATATATATATATATATATATATATATATATATATATATATATATATATATATATAATAAACATATATATATATATTATATATATATATATATATAATATATATATATACAACTTATATTTATATAAATTTACATATATACAGTGTATATAGGAGGGATATATTCCCGTGTAAAAATTTTACCATGAGAGATCACACATGTTGCATTTGAAGGAAAAAAATCTTTGTTGAAGTTTGCAATAACGCCGGAGAAAAGTTTGCAAGTTCTGCCTGCTTTAGAAAGATTAATTAATTCTCTCTGATCTCTCTCTCTCTCTCTCTCTCTCTCTCTCTCTCTCTCTCTTCTCTCTGATTCTCTATATATATATATATATATATATATATATATATATATATATATATATATATATATATATATATATATATATATATATATATATATTTGTATATATATATACATATATATATATATATATCTATATATATATATATATATATATATATATATATATATATATATATATATATACATAGAGAGAGAGAGAGAGAGAGAGAGAGAGAGAAGAGAGAGAGAATCAATCGCCAATTTGGTCAGTATGAAAACAAGCATTTGCGTCATCACGCCTGCAAGAGATTTGTGGCAAATACGAACTACTGATATTTTAGCACATTCACACGTCGCTTCCTCGGTACTTCCTGCGCTGATAACATTGAATTCATCGACACGCTTGAGAACAATGCACATTGGAGGCAAATGACTCCTAACTATGACCGCGCCGATTGGAGACAACCAATCACGGGAGACAAGGAGTCACGAGACTTGAGGTGATTTGAAAAGCGAAAGTTTGGCGCAATCAAGGGCTACATCTCTGCCAGTTTCCGTGACATTTGTACATTATGACTTCAATGTCGTCGCCCTAAGCACGAACCATTTCAATCATATTCCACAGCTGCGTTAATCGATTCTCTCCCATCTAGGTACAATCTTTCTACTCCATCTCATCCGCAAACCTACCTAGTTGCATCAATGCACAAACCCATTACATTTCATCTCCGCGCGAATCGATTCGTTTCACACAGAGTGATTCAATCCCGGCCTGTCTGTGTTCAGACTCGTTCCACTCCAGTCCTCCGGAAATCAGGAGGTATTTCGTGTGTGTCTTCAACAGCCTTTGCTGGCGAAATCTAAGGGCTCTTTAAATTTGGAGTTCCAATCACAAGCAGCATAATAATCACTTATTCAATGGGTTGGCCCATTGTCGCCCACACCAGACCTCTTACCGATTTCTAAGGCGAGATTGCTACCCTATGTGATTTCTAAGGCGAGGTCGCTACCCTATGTGATTTCTGAGGCGATTTTGCTACCCTATGAGATTTCTAAGGCGAGGTTACCCTATGAGATTTTTGTACCCATGGTTCATGGCGACGACTTCGAAAACAAAATAAAAAAACAAAAAAACAAACAACGGCCACCTAATTAGGATAGAATATACTTGTGATCGCGAGATATGACTGCTTGGGGGGAGAGCAGATATCCAAAGCTTTTCGTGTTTCCTCAATGTAAACGGATTTGCTGTCAGTCCTTGCAGAGTCTTAATATTAATTCATCACCACGCAGGTTACAATTTTTGCCCAGAAAATTCAAACACGACACAAAACTAGGAAAACAATCACCTCCAGAAATATGACACACATGAAGAAGGATTGTTGATGAAAGTTGAATGAGCCATTCTATTAAACAGCATCGCGGTAAGTAATAATTCTCTCAAATTATAAACAATGCATCATCCTAACATTCATTTCCCCGCAAGGAATTTTATTTCTTTCTATTATTTCCTCGCCATTCTTCATTTTCTTACCTATTTAATCATCCATTGCTGATAAAATTTACATTAAATTGTTCTTGCTGTTTTCCTGTTTAACAATCTTGATTTACATGATAAACAATCTCTTCACAATATTGACAATATTGTCAGTACCTGACATGTTCGTCAGGAATTGTATTGTGTGTGTGTGTGTGTGTGAGAGAGAGAGAGAGAGAGAGAGAGAGAGAGAGAGAGAGAGAGAGAGAGAGAGAGAGAGAGAGAGAGAGAGAGATCAAAGGATATAATCATAACATTATCAGTCATGGAATGAATAAATGTATGGTTGTAATTTCGTAATCGTTCTTCTGTTATTGATTTTATTTAATGGGTGACATGTTCGTCAGAATTGTATTGTGTGTGTGTGTGTGTGTGAAAGAGAGAGAGAGAGAGAGAGAGAGAGAGAGAGAGAGAGAGAGAGAGAGAGAGAGAGAGAGAGAATATAAGCATAACATTATCAGTTATGGAATGTATAAATGTATGGTTGTAATTTCGTAATAGACTTCCATATTAATTTTACTTAAAAAAATATGGGTGCATGATGTGTGTGTGTGTGTGTGAGAGAGAGAGAGAGAGAGAGAGAGAGAGAGAGAGAGAGAGAGAGAGAGAGAGAGAGAGAGAGAGAGAATTTAATCACTCTGCAGCAGGCTGACCTTGCAAACTTTTCCTGGGCGTTATTGCAAAATTCAACACGATTATTTTTTTCTCGCGCAACAGGCGGTATCTCTCACGGTCGGATTTTCGTCCTGAAATATCCTTCTTCTCAAATTTTAACGTATCACCTGAAAATCTTTTTGTTTTCGAGCGCATTCAACACAGAAACAACTTAGAAATCCTTTCTCTTGTTTAGAGAAAATAAAAAAATTTTAACAACGTAAAATATATATTTTTTACAAATGATAAAACTCAAATTTTTTTTCTCATAAAGGCATTCTATTCGGTTTAAAATTATTTTAGCGTAAATGACCTTACAGGCAATTCTCTGTGAACCAACAATAAAATGAATCCGTATAAACAGATAATCTTGAATTGAACGTATAAGTATCACTGAATATCCGCTTAAATGCAAAGGGCAGGGAACAGGAATTTAATATAACAATGCATTGCTTTAGAAAATATTTAGAAAATGCAAATGTTTTACATCAGAAGCTTTAGGTAAGTAGTTAAGCCATTTCCATTGGTGCATATCATTTTCCACAATATTTTCGTTGATACAAGAGAGAGAGAGAGAGAGAGAGAGAGAGAGAGAGAGAGAGAGAGAGAGAGAGAGAGAGAGAGAGAGAGAGAATATCAGCGTAACATTATCAGTTATGGAATGGATAAGTTTACTGCTGTAATTTCGTAATCGACTTTCATATTCATTTTATTTTAAAAGAATAATGTGGTTGCGTGTGTGTGTGTTTGTGTGTATGAGAGAGAGAGAGAGAGAGAGAGAGAGAGAGAGAGAGAGAGAGACTAACATTATGTCATGGAATAAATAAGTGTATAGTTGAGATATCAATATTACTTCAGCAAAGAGAGAGAGAGAGAGAGAGAGACTAACATTATGTCATGGAATAAATAAGTGTATAGTTGTAATTTGCCAATCGACCTCCATATCAATATTACTTCAGCAAATGATGTGGGTACATGTGAGTCTGAGAGAGAGAGAGAGAGAGAGAGAGAGAGAGAGAGAGAGAGAGAGAGAGAGAGAGAGAAACTTGTTGTAACAACAGATAAACTTCATCTATATCTGCCTGCGTTTTCATTCTGACTTTAGCCAAAGGGATTCTCTCTCTCTCGTAACGGGTGATATTCCTTGACGATATTTTCCTTGTGGAACAAAACAGCATTTTCTTTTTCTGCTTCCTTTTTAATTCATCTTGTACACTCAGCAAAACAGAAAAGGATTAAGTGAAAATAGAACAGTGCCGGAGAGAGCTAGAACGCTGTTGAATACTGAACAAGTAACAAGAACAGATAGAAAGAGAATTGTTTGAGGTATAATTCTCTTCTTCAATATCTCTCTCTCTCACACTCAGATATATCTCAGTATATGTCTCTCTCTATATATATATCTCTCAATATAAATATATATATATTTATACATACAGAGAGAGAGAGAGAGAGAGAGAGAGAGATATATATATATATATATATATCAATATATATATAAGCAGATAGTCCGTTATTTATATATATATATATATAAATTTTATACAGAAAGAAATGATACTTTGTTAATGAGAAAAGAGAGATAGAGAGAGATACAATTTTAGTAGGAGGACTGAGAGGAAGCGGGTGGTGTGTTAGAAATAAACACAGCAATATTCATATAATGGAATGGGATGGTCGTGTGATAACGGAAGAATGTAGTATTCTGGTAATGGAACAGAGCAATATTCCGATAATGGAAGGGAGAGATATAGTCGGATGTTGCAATGAAGACATATATGGATAAGTGTCTGTCTGGCATCCTGATATTGGAAAGGTACAATGTTCTGTTAATCTGTGGTGGCTGCATCTGCATCGCATAAGATGCTTTGGCTATAAAGTAAAGAAGAGAGTTCTCTTGTTCCTTTTGATTTCTGTGTCAATAACAGTTTTGGATCCTGAAAATTTTGTATCTTAAAGATGAGACTCATTTTTATGAGTATTTGTCCTCAATTTGTCTTTTATTCGGCGACTGGGCTAAATATATGGAAACATAACGACACCTCTAGGAAGGCCACTCAACGGTCAGAGCTATAAATCTTTACTGAAGCCTCTGGAAGAACATATTTGTTTTCAACTGAATCTGTGTGTGTGTGTGCTTTAATAAATACCTCGAATACGGATTCACGGATATGGATCAAATTTGGTGGACGCAAGCACCCAGTCACTCCTTCGAAATGTTGAGCATTTGCTGGATGTTCAAGAGCATTTTGCAAGCCGGCTATGGATAGGAATCGCCTAGTCTTCATCATACCGCCTACAAGTTAATCATTAGCAGGGGGTAACCTAAAATGTTTTCACAAGGTTTCAACAAAAAAATCCTCAGGTTTCGAGAAAATCCTCACATTAGCTTTATGATGACCCGGCTGACAGACAGACGAACAGACAGACAGATCAAACAAAACAGTATCCTGTTCGGTGAACTTAAATACAGAAACCATTCTTACATAACTAGAGGAACTAACTGGGAAGAGTAATCAAGAAAAAAGTCCCAAGAGGAACCAAATATTTTTGTTATCGTTATCGCACTGGGCTAAGGCATAAAGGCAATTGCCGACCAAGTCATACCGTACATTGCTCGCTTGATACTGCAAAGCTTGATAACGAGGAGACAACTGGCCTGGCCGACAGTTATGTGGAGTAATGGAACCAAACGGTCGTTTAGTCTGCTATTTGTTGGGTAGCATGAACACATTCAAACCTTGTGTTCATTCGCCGTTGCTCTCTCTCTCTCTCTCTCTCTCTCTCTCTCTCTCTCTCTATCTATATATATATATATATATATATATATATATATATATATATATATATATATATATATATGTATATATATATGATATGACATGAACTTTTGTATACATGAGATATGTTATGCAGTGAATAAGTATATAGATTATATATGATCATTATGGAGAGAGAGAGAGAGAAAGACATATGGAGAGTTTTTGTATGAGAGGAAGTTCAAATTCCTCTGTAGTTTTTCGACCGCAGAACCACTACCAACATCAACTATACAGACGATTCTGGCTTCCATATTTCCCATAAATGCATCAGCTATTAAAAGGAAAGTGAGCGGGACAGGACTCCAACAAGCGAGAATAAAAGCAAAATCAAAACGACTCCTGGAAGAATAGAAGGTAATGTTAGCCCCGACGGAATAACCGTTTACCACGACCTTGAGAAAAGAAGTAAAAAATGCGCCGAAGTTTCTTCTACGCAGTCGAGTCTTCTGTACAGCGTATAATGCTGTATGAAACTCTCAGCCACGGTCCATGAAATACAAAGAATTAGCCGCGGCCCATGAAGTTTTTTCAGAACCACTACCAACATCAGCCCGGTGGTGGCATTTGTTGTTGCCAGACGCACGATCATGGTTAACTTTAACCTGAATAAATGAAATCAAAAAGTATTGAAGCTAGAGAGCTGTAATTTGGTATGTTTGATGATTGGAGGGTGGATGATCAACATACCAATTTGCAACCCTCTAGCCTCCAGTAGTTTTTAAGATCTGAGTGGCGGACGGACAGACAAAAAGCCATCTCATGGCTCAATTTTCTTTTACAGAAAACTCAAAAGACCTAAAATTCAGATGTCAACAGACCTTTGTCTGTTTTGTCTTATGTTTTTACTTCTCTCTTGACAGGAAGCAGAACCAAGGACCATTATATTTTCCTTGTCACATTCTTAAGTTTTTGGAAACTCGCTCGTGATAAGGCTCTATTGTTACGCCCACGCTCATACTAACTCTCTCTCTCTCTCTCTCTCTCTCTCTCTCTCTCTCTCTCTCTCTCTCTCTCGTTTGAGGACTGGAACTACACATACGCTAATGGAAACCAATCATCTGTGTATATCGAAAAGAGAATCGTCCTGGCATTCAAATTCAAAGAACATGAGAAGCTTACTGAGCCGCTAACGTATTGCAACAATGGGAAATAAAGTAACCCGGTAACCTTTCATATACATACTCGCTAGTATATATACACGAGTATGCGTGGACGAGCATATTGCAACTGATCTGTCAGATGACCTGACTTTTTTGTGAGTATATTTAACGAACTAGAATGCCTGGAATTGTGTGGATGAAAGAGAATCGAGCTGGTTAATGTGCTTTGTATGAGGGTGGCACAGGTTTACATGGAAGGAAAAATGTAAAAATATGGAGAAAATAGTGGGGGTGGACCCTTGCGACAAAGATAGGTGTCCGATACGAGCGGCAGTGGGTCACAGTGAAGCCCGAAAGCCACTATACTGCATAAGTGACTTCTTTTGCGTATATATACTTAAGGCGTGTTATAGGTTAACATGGAAGGAAAAAATCTGAAAATGTTTAAGCAAGTCGGGTGGACCCTTGTGACAAATAAGTAACTGATGCGATCAACAGTGGGTCACAGTGAGACCCGAACGTCAATGTAGTCACGGAGTAAGTGACCAAAGTTGCGTCTTTCAATTTAGGAGAATCTATAGGGTCTCTACCATATCGATCTCTCGGGATTCCCAGAACAAGTATAAACAGAAACAGAAAAATACAGGAGTGGGCAGACCCAACAGCCGGTTCTGTAACCACTGAAAGTATTAAAAATAAAAATTAGCGCCTGAAATGACACAGAAAATTCTACAGCATAATTTATACTTGTTATTTCTTTTGAAGGTAATAAAACTGCGATAGGAACAGGCAGTAAAGTTAAAAGTTAAGAAGAAATGAGCAGAATTCAGTTGTAATAAAGCCAGATTATTCTTCTCTCTTTTATACTCTGAAACAGTCTTGGCTCTGAATAAGCGCAGAAAAAAAGAAATGAGAAAAGAAATTCCCTCATGTAATAAAGTTCAAAGTTGACAGAAAATTGCAGCGAATTAATTATGATACAGCTAAGTTCTTCTTCTCTCTTTTATACTCTGAAACGGATTCAGCTCTGAATAGGCGCAGAAACACAAGAAATGAGAGAAGCCAAATTCCTGACACCTGTTTTACGGGAGCACCTCGCCACGAATGTGATGTTACCGCACTTTTATTTCCCTGGGAAGAGGAAGAAGCTGAAGAATATTTCCCGGGGAAATGGACAAAGAAGAAGAAGAAAATAGAAAACGAGCATAGAAAACGAGCACTCGCGTTGCATAATAATGAAAGTGGGGCCAAGCTCGTGTCAGACATTTCCAGCTCAGGCCAAGAAGGACTTTGAATAATGCATGATCACTGAACGTACAATTTTCTACAAACAGTTTGGAAAAGGATAGCGTGTTTTTCTTTCAGAGGTGTTTAATTTTTTCTTTTCTCATATATATATATATATATATATATATATATATATATATATATATATATATATATATATATATATATATATATATATATAATAAAAAGGTAAAATATAAAGATAACTGAAGGAAAAATACGTTATACATATCCAGATTGTTTGTAGAAAATTGTGCGTTTAATATTTAGTAGTTATTCTAAGCCCTTCTGGGCCTGAACTGAAAATGTGTATGTATTACATATATAATATACATATAATAAATATATTATATATATATAAATACATATATGTATACATAAACAAATAAATATTTGTATGTATACATATATCTTATTTATATATATCTATATATATATAAATATATATTTATATATATATATAAATATATGTATGTATACATATATTATTATATATATATATATATATATATATATATTTATATATATACACACACATATATATATATATATATATATATATATATATATATATATATATATACATAATTATATAAATATATATATGTATATGTGTGTGCATGTATATATCCATACATAAATACGCGCGTGTGTGTACGCTCTGGAGGCAAGGTGGACAGAACGAGCAGGAAAGTGCTTTCTAGGTAAGGGCCGACGAACGACTAGAATTGAAGAGCCTCGATGTCCAGGAAGCAGAGGAGTGCTTGCAAGTTAAGGGTGACTGGCATATGGCTGCTGAAAAGCCATCTGCCTAAACATATCAATCCACTTATGCTGTTAAAGTTTGCCGCACAGGGGTTCAGCACTTCGAGAGGAAGCGTGGCAGTGGCCCCCCCCTTCTCTCTCTTTCTCCTCTCTGGAATCATGCTCTATCTGCATAAACGATTTGCTGGTGTGTGTGTGTGTATAATATATGTACTTAAATATATACATATTTATAGTTATATATATATATATATATATATATATATATATATATATATATATATATATATATATATATATATATATATATATATATAATTATATAATATATTTTCATGATGCTGCCTTGTAATACATATATCCTCCTATAATTTTGATATGTTTACTCTTTTATTTATCATGTATTATGTGTAATAATAATAATTATTGAAATATCATAACAGATCTTAAAAGAATTAATGCTTTAGATGACTTAATAATGTAGTTTACAATGAATAATATCTTTCTTGATAAAAGCGTAGTATATGAACACGTGTGAGTTCAGCGAAGACTTGTTTTATTTCAGTTGTCATCAGTTGAGATAAGAGAGAGCGCTTTGTTTTGGGTTAACGTGAGGACAGTTTTGAATAACAATTGCCGATTCGTTCAGGAAATCAACTCAGTTCTTCGTCTCGTTTATAAAACACGTCCGTCATAATTAGCCGATTGCAGTATTTTTCGATCGTGTAGAGATTTCTGTAAAAGATTCGTCCCGTACGAAAAGAATACGAGTGATTTCGCATTGTTCGATTCACGTACGCCACTTTGAGAGAAAGCGTAACATGTCTTGATTTAGTTACGTCACGTTTTGACCCGATTGCGTTCAAAACGTTTCGCTGGAGTGACGTCACCTTCCTTCTAGAACTTTCTCTCGTATCTCACACCCAAAATGCTTTAATGACGTCACCTCCCTGCTTCTAGAACTTTGCTCTTGGTATCTCGGAACCAAAATGCCTTAATGACGTCATGTAATTGTTTCTTGTGATACTGGAATTCTGAAATCTATTCATTCTTATTCTTGAGACCGATCAGTTTTGGTTCCCTCTCTCTCTCTCTCTCTCTCTCTCTCTCGTTCTTAAAAAGAGATTACTTTTAACGTAGTACAATTGTGGTCACGTATAACTTTTGAGATCTGAATTTAGTAAAATTATTTAATTGTAACGGTGCCTGGTAAAAAAAAGTGTTTTGTGAAATTAGCGCGGCTGCAAAGGGATTTTACAGAGGTTTTCACAAGTTTGTGTAAGGTAACGTGAATTTTACTTATTAATACCATAGTATAATAAGTTAGGGAAATTTTGCCTTAGTGAAATTATTATTGATAAATCTTATGTGTATTTTTGTGCGTTTTTCTGTTTACAATCTCTTCATATTTTCCATTTTTTTTATGTTTGTATTGTAACATTTATTTACGTAGCATTTTAAATATTTCTTGGTAATTTAACATTGCATACTTGATTTAATTTTTCATTTATTAAGATTTTCTTTTCAAATCTTGAGTAATTCTTGATAGTTTAAATTTTGCTTGATTAATTTAAATTCCTGATAAAGTTTTTGTGAATTAGTTTTGTTTCATAATTTAATTCAAGAATTAATTAAGTTTTGTGTTATTTTCAAGTAATAGTAAATTTTTCAGATTGTGAATTCTAATTATAAATTTTGAATTCAAAAATAAATTTTTGTATTTAATATTTTTTAAAAATAAGTGTTTCATTTATTGACCACCAGTGAATAGGATTAATTGTGTGTGCATAAGAAAAAGTGATAAATATGTTTTGTTCTTTTAGTTTTGCTAAAGTGAGTTAAGACCAGGGAAACAGTTAAAGTTGTGTGATGGAGTGATGCCCTTTTACTCTAGAATATTTCTTGTTTAATTGTTGATACCTCACACATATTCTGATAAACTTAGTTTGATTTTTCAAGTGATTAATAAGTTTTTTTAAGGGATCACTGTTACCTTTAGAGTACTCAGTCGTAACTCCTATTGTTATGAGAGTTCAGGTATCTGGCTGAAGTGAGGTAAATGTTTGAATTTTGAATTAGTTGTGTAATAACCAGGTACTTTGACAATATATATATATATATATATATATGACAATATATATATATATATATATATATATATATATATATATATATATATATATATATATATATATATATATATATACACACACACACATGTGTGTGTGTGTGTGTGTGTGTGTGTGTGTGTGTGTGTGTAGCTAAAGAAACTGAAAACAGAAAGGAGGCTGCTGCAAAACACCCGAGTCATAAATCAGAAAATTTTGGGGCAACATTTTGAAAGCTGTCAAAAAGAGAAGCAAATGATCAAAGCTCATTAAATTCGGCCTTCATGAGAACTCATGAACGCTCTGAGCGACAGTGACCTAAGACAAAGGATACAAAAATACTGTTTCACATGCATGTGCAGGGTTTGAGACAAATTGCTTCCAATATATAACTGAAATTACATGAAAAAAATAACATTAGATCTAGTGAACCACATTTTGCTACGTAGTGTAAAAAGAAAAACTACCCGTGTGACACGTGACGAAATTTCCTTGCTGGTTACAGGAAAACAAAAATTATTTTTGGACGCCATGAAAAGACAGGAAAAATCGTTCTGAATATTACCTAATTTCGAAATCATCAGGACTTGAAAACAAGTAAAAAATGCGCCGTAGTTTCTTCGGCGCAATCGAGTTTTCTGTACAGCGTATAATCAAGGCCACCGAAAATAGATATATCTTTCGGTGGTCTCGGTATAATGCTGTATGAGCCGCGGCCTACGAAACTTAACCACGTCCCGGTGGTGGCCTATCTTATAACGTTACCAGAAGCACGATTATGGCTAACTTTAACCTTAAATAAAATCAAAACTACTGAGGCTAGAGGGCTGCGATTTGGTATGTTTGATGACTGGAGGATGGATGATCAACATACCAATTTGCAGCCCTCTAACCTCAATAGTTTTTAAGATCTAAGGGCGGACAGAAAAGTGCGGACGGACAGACAAAGCCGGCACAATAGTTTCTTTTACAGAAAACTAAAAAGCAGGTGGGTATGCTCGACACTGCTCCTTTATATCTCTTTCCCCTCATATTTCTAAACTTATTTCCAATTCACTCGGTTCTGTTCTATCCGGCTAACGCTAAACGCTTTTCCTCATAAATAATGCTCTTCAGAATAACAAAGCTTTCATTGCTATTTCACAGTGAGAGAGAGAGAGAGAGAGAGAGATCAAAAACATCAAAAGCGATTTTATTTAACAACAGTCACAGAATTTTCCGCCATCTTGTCTATTCGAAATGGCGACGACAGGTCAAATATCGAAAAGTTTCTGTCGAAATGAATTTCCACCCGATTGGCTGTCGCGCCCAGGCGAGTGAGTTGGATAACTTCTAGAGAAAAGCAGATGTCAGAACTGAACTGAATTTAGAATTTAGGCCAAAGGCCAAGCACTGGGACCTATGAGGTCATTCAGCGCTGAAACGTTAATTGACAGTAAAAGTTTGAAAGATGTAACAGGAGGAAAACCTCGCAGTTGCACTATGAGTCAACTGTTAGGAGAGGGTGGAAAGTAAGGTAGAAGAAAGAAGATATAAGAGGCGGTACAGTAAAAGGAATGAAAGGGGTTGCAGCTAGGGGCCGTAGGCACGCTGCAAAGAACCTCAAGTGCCAACGCCCCCTACGGGGTACAGTTGTCGGAAAACGTACAATAACATCCTGGACGATCAAAGTGCTATCCTGCAGGACTTTGAGACGTCAGAGCCCGCAGAGTACGTTCACAAAGGGAGCGTCTTCCATTGCCTGTTGAAATACGAGGATAATCCGTTTAGGTCCGACACCGAAGTGCTTTTCAACTCGCAAACAAAACTTCTCCAATGTCTGAATGGAAATATTTCCCTTCAGACTCGACACTGAAGTATAATTCAACACAAAGAAGGAGCTCTTTCAAAGGTATTCTGAAATAAAATGGAAAAAAATCCTTCAACACCGAAAATCACTTCTGAAAGGTCAAATGCATTTAGCTTCCATCTACGCTGTCCAGATTCTATTTGTCTGAATGCACTTTCACTGAAAAACTACAAATGACAGTCAGACACACCCGTCTACGCGCATGCGCAAGAGGATAACTCTAAATACGAGAAGCCAAGGTTTGCACCCCCGTATGAATAAATTAGAAATTATATAATATGATCTTAAATGTATCAGACACTTTTATGTATGACTTAGGATGGGAAATTTATGAAGATATGTTCCAGAAAGATTTTAATCGTTGTAGCAAATAAACACAAATTATTCTGAAAATCATTTCCCTCTTATTATTGAAAGAATGATTTAGTACATTTATAAAATCTTAAGATCTAAAATAGCCTATGGTGAAACGAGGCCCTTTACGTAAAGACATTTCCCGTAATTTTTAAAAGATATAAGAGCAGTGCTCTATACATTGTAATAGTCCCACTTCCTTAATTCGTTACTTATTACAGCGTGCTTTGTATATTATAACCAAACTTCAATTAACTCTGAAGCTCTTAACCTCGTTAAATGTATGATAAATGTTACCTGTTACAGTAATAAACATAAATACGCAAAGCATGAGAAATGTTAAATTTTCTGTGCCATTATGACATAAGCAAAACAAAAAAAGATTGTTACTCCAGTAAAGAAATTATTTCAGTCTGAAATACTGCGAATAAGGGCAAAATTAATGTACAATATTATATAATTACAAACTTATGGAAAAAATTTAAGGTAAAAGAACCTCGTTCTATTATATAAACTATCCACAAACAAAAGAGACGCTAAAACGTGATGAAATCAAATTTATATATCATGAGGTTCACAAATACAAAAAGAGGAACATAGAGGAAACAAGTAAAAAATGCGTCAAAGTTTCTTCGGCGCATTTTAGTTTTCTGTACAGCGTATAATCAAGGCCACCGAAAACAGATCTATTTTTCGGTGGTCTCGGTATAATGCTGTATGAGTCGCGGCCCATGAAACTCTCAGCCGGCCGTGGTGGCCTGTGTTGTTGCGTTGCCAGTAGCACAATCATGGTTAACTTTTAACCTTAAATAAAATCAAAACTACTGAGGCTAGAGGGCTGCAATTTGGCGTGTTTAGTGACTGGAGGGTGGATGATCACGATAACTATTTGCAGCCCTCTAGCCCCAGTAGTTTTTAAGATCTGAGGGCGGACAGAAAAAAGTGCGGACGGACAGACAAAGCCGGCACAATAGTTTTCTTTTCATTAAACTAAAAGGGCATTACGAGGGTTTTCGTTAGATGATCGTCAAGGAAAAGGGGAAAAAGGATGGATTTTAAAGGAAGTTGTAGAGATCCCAGACTCCGAGAAAAACTCTGCAAAACGTTTTCTTAGGAAAAGATGAATCATTTATTAATCCTCCTTCCTTCTTGGGAAGAATCTTAAGTAAACCATTTTTGCTGGTCATCACTAAATACAGGACAAAAACAGATTATATGCCTATTTAATTTTGAAAATGGCGTCTTTCGCCTGATCAGCTTTGAAATAATTCCCCTTTTTCCCCAAAAACGGTGCGAGGTTTTGAACGTTATAACCTTTTAAACATTCTATTCTATTCCTGATCAAACTCCTTTCATCTCAGTGAAAAATGGGTCAACTTTGCATTTTGAAAAATAATGATTAGAACTATTCTGTTCAAAACTTTGTCTTTGAAATTTCTTTTTTTTTTTTTTTTTTTTGCAGTAGGCCTCAAAATCTAATATCAAGACCAGCATTTTTCGAATTGTCTTGTTCAGTGTTTATAACTAACCCAATTTACACCATACCCAAAAACAAACAATGCTAACAGAGGAGGTTTAGGTATTCAGGTTTATTTTAAACACAAAACACAATGGTAATGGAAGGGGCTATATGCAGTAGCCACACACATCAATATGTGCAGCCATGAACTCTGCTCATTTCTGATTTTCATATTTCTAACCCACATTCAACTGAATTTCTCATATTAACGAGAATGTGAGCGTATGTTTGTATGAGTATGTGCATACCGGTACTGGTCACGTTCCTTACGACGTTCTTCACATAATCAATGTTATTGAAGGAGAACCAGACCTGTAAATGAAGGCCTATTTAGATACATCAATTTCGCCATCGAAAACATCGACTTTTGGCTAACGTTATGAGAATAAATCTCTCTCTCTCTCTCTCTCTCTCTCTCTCTCTCTCTCTCTCTCTCTCTCTCTCTCTCTCTCGGAAGATGAATTAGGATTATAAGTGGCCGCAGCTTGGAACGCAATGAGCTTCCTTTGGGAGCAAGAAATATCCTAGAAAAACATTTGGAAACATTATTTTTCAAAACTACGATAATGACTTGAAAAACATTTATTTAGAAATATTGTTTTTGAAAACTAAGATAATATTAACTTGCCAAAAGTTAATTAGTTCGGAATGTATTACAGATTTCCCGTCGCGATGGATTGCGAAACACTGCCATTAATTAAATAAGGATATGCGTCGGAATTCAAGGATGCGACACTCTCTCTCTCTCTCTCTCTCTCTCTCTCTCTCTCTCTCTCTCTCTCTCTCTCTCTCTCTCTCTTTCTCAGAGTAGTCAAAAGTAATTTACCAGACTTTATCCTTCTGACCCACGAAAATATAAAAATGATCAAATAATAAACCTTCAATCTTCTTTGGTTTCTCAAAAATGGTTAAAAACATTTATTTGGAAATATTATTTTATAAAATTCTTAGATAATATTAACGTAGAATAAAAGTGAGGAATCAGTACTAAATACATAAAAGAAAAAATCAAACAAGTGGCTAGTACTAATCACGCAAACTCACATTCAGACTACCAGGGCAATGAGTATTCAAACAACGGCAAAACAGTGAAAGTTGAATCACACTGAACACTTGGTAAACAACGCTCACGTTGATCAAATGTTACCCAAATGGAATCGGTCATTTTAGGCCAAAGGCCAAGCACTGGGACCTTGAGGTCATTCAGCGCTGGAAGGTAAATTGACAATAAGAGGTTTCGAGGGTGTAACATATAAGAAAATATCGCAGTTGCACCGTGAAACAATTTCAAGAGAGGGTGGAAAGTCAGATGGAATAAAGAAAATATGAATATAGGTACAGTAAAGGAATGATAAGGGGTTGCAGCTATATATATATAGGCATATATATAGATATAATAAATGCCTACAATGCACGGCATGAAGGTTTACTGAAATTCGCTGACCCCCTAATGGGATGCATTTCATGTTTTCCTATTTGACAACACAAATTGATTGATTAGGCGAAATCTCTTTTTGCTCGAGATTCTTTATAATGATTTAATAAATTTCGAGATGGTTTTGTTAATTTGCTTTGTGATGTTAGTCAAATGAATGGGCGACAATGATGATAAACATAATAGTTTTCATTTCAATCCTCCTCATCCATTCATAATCAACTCTCTCATCATATATGCTCTCTCTCTCTCTTGAATATGATATGTATATATTAAACATATATATATATATATATATATATATATATATATATATATATATATATATATATATATATATATATATATATATATGTGTGTGTGTATATATGTTTATACATATGTATTACACATGTGTGAATATATGTATATATATATATATATATATATATATATATATATATATATATATATATATATATATATATATATATATATATATATATATATATATATATATATATATATATATATAAACTTCTTGAAGGTTCACAAATTCACTGATGTAATGAAGAACGTTTACAATATATTGACAACACCTAAACTTCCTTTAATTATGGCGCCATCTCTGCAGCAAGCTCGAGATTCGGAAGGATTTTAAAACTCAACGCTCCCGAAAAGATCATTTGTCTTTATGATGTCCCGCCTGACACAAATGAATGGGCGTCTCGACATCGGTAGTCTTTCGTCTAATCCTCCTCCATCCATTGAAAGTCCTCTCTCGATCCTGATAAGAGTCAGAAATACATATGGGTATATATTATATATATATATATATATATATATATATATATATATATATATATATATATATATATATATATATATATATGTATAAATAGAATCTACTGGTCACTTTTATATAAACATATATAATTCTAATACAATTCCTGACTCATATCGGGATAATTCTTGAAGACTTTTCGGGATATGCTAAAAACACAAGGCCGATAGCAAGGGAATAATTATGAAGACTTGGTTCAGTTGGCCGGCCCCAAGGCTTTCAATTGAAAGACCTGAATTCGCAGTTACAAGCATGATTAGTCAGAAAATCGAAGTATATATATATATATATATATATATATATATATATATATATATATATATATATATATATATATATATATATATATATATATATATATATATATATATATATATATATATATATATATATATATATATATATATATATATATATATTAGTAAACATGCATTCACCAGTACGTGCTTTTACTAAAATATTATTATTTCTCTTTACAATGACTTAATTTTTTTTTTATAAAATCAAGTAAAGAATTCAATTCTATTCCATCAAGAACTTGTAAACACGAAGAAAAAAAAACCAGCGCTGAGAAAATAACATTTTTGTCCTCTAAAACATCTCCAAGGAAAAAATGTAAGTTCGTGTTTCTATTGTGATTTTCAGTGTCTCTCGTTCAGGTTTTATTTTCTCACTTGTTTCATAAAACTTTAACTAAGTAACTGTGCTGAAATAGTAACGTTGAAATCTTAAACCAATTCCAAAACAAAGTTACCTTTTTCCTTTTGTAAGCGGGCTGGTGGAATTATGCTCCTCATTCGTTATTCAAGACGATGAAATTTGGACGCAAAGTAAACAAGTGAAAAATGCGCCGAATTTTCCTCGACGCAATCGAGATTTCTGTACAGCCGCTACAGCGTATAATCAAGACCACCGAAAATGGATCTATCTTTCGTGGTCTCAGTATAATGCTGTATGAGCCGCGGCCCATGAAACTTTAACCACAGCCCGGTGGTGGCCTATCCTATATCGTTGCCAGAAGCACGACTATGGGTAACTTTTACCTTAAATAAAATAAAAACTGCAGAGGCTAGAGGGCTGAAGTTTGGTATGTTTGATAACTGGAGGGTACATGATCAACATACCAGTTTGCAGCCCTCTAGCCCCAGTGGTTTTTAAGACCTGAGGGCGGACAGACAAAGTGTAGACAGAATACAGTGAGGGTGGACAGACAAGGCCGGCACAATAGTTTTCTTTTACAGAAAACTAAAATGGTGACACGACGTTACACGCTTATTCATCCTAAACATTCTCCTTATACTTCAATATTTTATTAACATTTTCATCTATTCATTTATTATTTTAATCCATATTTTTCTAATAGCTGATCTCTCCTTTCTGCATTTCCTATTACCTACTGCTATTTCTTTGAAATGGATACCATGTTCTTTGGAAGCTTGAATTCCAAGTCAATCCCCTCTAGGCTTGTTCGATATTTATGAAATAATAACGATTGCTCGTAATAGGGAGCCTTTGCCTTAAAGCATTATCAGTTCATAACTGAAAACTATATAAAATAATATATATATATATATATATATATATATATATATATATATATATATATATATATATATATATATATATATATATATATATATATATATATATATATATATATATATATATATATATATATATATATATATATATATAGTTCAAATTAAAGTAAATAATTTTACAAACGACATAACCGTACTTGATGAAAATGAGACAGGCACTTTAAGCAAAAGGAGATCAAAATGCATAAAATAACTGACGTATTTCCATCGGAAAAACAAAACTCATTCCCATTTCAGAGCACATTCATAGTCTCAGCTGAACAGCACCATTCATGGTGTGAGACCATTCCCAGTGTTGAAGAAATTGTCAACGGTTGAGAGCGAATCCGTTTTCTATTCGAAACATAAAAGAAAACGAGCATACGGCTCATAATTCCTTCCGATCGCGATCTCTGCATTATGCACAACAACACTCGTCCCCCGTATTCCAAATCTATAATGCTCTCAGATAACGTTGCCCACGCGCTATTACCCAATAGTATGATCATGATTTCTCGATATCATAACGCTATTATAATAAAACCGTTTTCCTAAGGCTTTTATGTTTTCCTTTCAGTTGCAAGCTGGCAATCGAATATCGGGTTCTTAAGGGATTGTTCGTATAAAGAGGGTACATAAACAGTTGCTCATAGAGAGAGAGAGAGAGAGAGAGAGAGAGAGAGAGAGAGAGAGAGAGAGAGAGAGAATACGTTCTTGCAAAACCGGGATGCGATTTCTTGTGGCTGTTTAAATAAACTATTATTTCCCACAGGAAAATAGCATTTGCTTTCCTACTCTACACATATACAGCGTCGGTTACAACAGTTATTTCTTGGCCAGTTATTGAATCAACCAAAACTTTAGTAGCCTGGAAGGAACTTGACAAAAACAGATGCAAACCTTACTGAACTCTCCGCTGTTCCTTTCGGGTTCAGATTTCACGGCTAGTACACCCAACCATATTGTCCAGGTTGATAATAATAATGTTTAATAATAATTATAACAAAAGCAGTATTATTTAGATATATATAAGGGAAAATATGCAAAATCGACACCAGGAGTTCTAGAGGTTTATGCCTGGCACATGCCAGAACTGAGAAAAGAACTGTTGAATGCAGTTTATGTCTAAACCATTTCCGCTTATGTGAAAACAATCCATATCAGTTTTCGGGTGTGTTGAGGGGGGGGGGGGGGAACGTCATATTGAAAATCTCAAATTTACACTTCTGGATCCATGTACGCTTGAGTTACATAAGCTTTATATCTTTTTTATGGTTCGTATTGGTTGTGTCGATGTGCTTTTGTAAATATTTGAGCAAATCAGCTAAAAACGTTATAACCTGAAGAACGACGTAAAAGTTAAATGTTTAATGTTGTCATTTATCTTACTTGTTTACCATTACCGTTATGCCAAAGCTGTCTGCCGCACAAACAGTATTCCTAAGCAATTACCGTCCGACTGCCACAAGTTGTAGTGAATTAAATCAACTCATTAAATTGCAAATTATTGCGTCAACTCATTCGTGAGCTGGGCTCGAATTAAATGTTTGTAGTATTAAGCAGACTGATTATTTCAGTGACGTGGTTTAAAGTTTTTCAGTTTAGCCTTATAACTTCCATCTTTCACTCTATACGTTTCCTTCTGTTTTCGGATTTTTCTTCAATATTTTTATCTGCTTATTGAGTTAGTTGCTGTTATTCCAACGTTATATATATATATATATATATATATATATATATATATATATATATATATATATATATATATATATATATATATATATATATATATATATATAGTATGTATGACTGGATCACGAAAATATGGAACGTGATGAATATATAAATAAAGACAAAATCCACGAAGGCAAGAGACACAACGGAGTGCTGTGAGGCCTTTCGACTGTCGTCCTTTACTTAGCAGGACGACAGTCGAGGGGTCTCGCAGCACTCCATTGTTTCTCTTTCCTTCGTGGATTTTGTCTTTATTTATACATATATATGTATATATATATATTATACATTCTTTATATATAATAATTACTTTTATTCTGTATATATCTATTAATAAGGCAGTTTTCGTTAGAGACTGAATAAAACCACAGGTGCATTTCACTTGTCGATATAAGTGTATCTCCTCCTATGAGATCATTTTCTTTACATACACGTCGTTTCTTTGCGTTTTGTAGTCTGTCATCCAAGTCATTCGTATAGAACAATGCAAAAGAAGAGGCGGAACAGCTGTTCCCCAATGTTACTTAATTTGTTCTTCCAGGTGCAGGAAGTGGCACTAAGTAGATAGAGTTACGTTATTCTAACAGATGACGGGTCATTGGTTGCAAAAAATGTAAATAACATTGCAACTAGCATAAGTAAACACTTTGAGACAATAAATACATTGTTCTTACGTTAA